>NC_086454.1:94662137-94894637 GCF_028390025.1 Pseudophryne corroboree | reverse complement strand
GACCCAAAAATCAAAATTAAAAGCATCTGAGGAGAAGCGTAAACTTGCCAATATGCCATTTACGACACGGAGTGGCAAGGAATGGCGGAGGCCCTGGCCTATGTTCATGGCTAGTGGTTCAGCTTCACATGAGGATGGAAGCACTCATCCTCTCGCTAGAAAAATGAAAAGACTTAAGCTGGCAAAAGCACCGCAAAGAACTGTGCGTTCTTCTAAATCACAAATCCCCATGGATAATCCAATTGTGTCGGGTGCGATGCCTGACCTTCCCAACACTGGATGGGAAGAGGTGGCGCCTTCCACCATTTGCACGCCCCCTGCAAGTGCTGGAAGGAGCACCCGCAGTCCAGTTCCTGATAGTCAAATTGAAGATGTCACTGTTGAAGTACACCAGGATGAGGATATGGGTGTTGCTGGCGCTGAGGAGGAAATTGACAAGGAGGATTCTGATGGTGAGGTGGTTTGTTTAAGTCAGGCACCCGGGGAAACACCTGTTGTCCGTGGGACGAATATGGCCATTGACATGCCTTGTCAAATTACAAAAAAAATCACCTCTTCGGAGTGGAATTATTTTAACACAAATGCGGACAACAGGTGTCAAGCCGTGTGTTGCCTTTGTCAAGCTGTAATAAGTAGGGGTAAGGACGTTAACCACCTCGGAACATCCTCCCTTATATGTCACCTGCAGCGCATTCATCATAAGTCAGTGACAAGTTCAAAAACTTTGGATGACAGCGGAAGCAGTCCACTGACCACTAAATCCCTTCCTCTTGTAACCAAGCTCCTGCAAACCACACCACCAACTCCCTCAGTGTCAATTTCCTCCTTACACAGGAAAGCCAATAGTCCTGCAGGCCATGTCCCTGTCAAGTCTGACGAGTCCTCTCCTGCCTGGGATTCCTCCGATGCATCCTTGAGTGTAACGCCTCCTGCTGCTGGCGCTGCTGTTGTTGCTGCTGGGAGTCGATCATCATCCCATAAGGGAAGTCGGAAGACCACTTGTACTACTTCCAGTAAGCAATTGACTGTCCAACAGTCCTTTGCGAGGAAGATGAAATATCACAGCAGTCATCCTGCTGCAAAGCGGATAACTCAGGCCTTGGCAGCCTGGGCGGTGAGAAACGTGTTTCTGTTATCCACCGTTAATTCACATGCAACTACAGACTTGATTGAGGTACTGTGTCCCCGGTACCAAATACCATCTAGGTTCCATTTCTCTAGGCAGGTGATACCGAAAATGTACACAGACCTCAGAAAAAGAGTCACCAGTGTCCTAAAAAATGCAGTTGTACCCAATGTCCACTTAACCACGGACATGTGGACAAGTGGAGCAGGGCAGACTCAGGACTATATGACTGTGACAGCCCACTGGGTAGATGTATTGCCTCCCACAGCAAGAACAGCAGCGGCGGCACCAGTAGCAGCATCTCGCAAACGCCAACTCGTTCCTAGGCAGGCTACGCTTTGTATCACCGCTTTCCAGAAGAGGCACACAGCTGACAACCTCTTACGGAAACTGAGGAACATCATCGCAGAATGGCTTACCCCAAATGGACTCTCCTGGGGATTTGTGACATCGGACAACGCCAGCAATATTGTGCATGCATTACATCTGGGCAAATTCCAGCACGTCCCATGTTTTGCACATACATTGAATTTGGTGGTGCAGAATTATCTAAAAAACGACAGTGGCATGCAAGAGATGCTGTCGGAGGCCCGAAGAATTGCGGGCCACTTTCGGCATTCAGCCACCGCGTGCCGAAGACTGGAGCACCAGCAAACAGTCCTGAACCTGCCCTGCCATCATCTGAAGCAAGAGGTGGTAACGAGGTGGAATTCAACCCTCTATATGCTTCAGAGGATGGAGGAGCAGCAAAAGGCCATTCAAGCCTATACATCTGCCTATGATATAGGCAAAGGAGGGGGAATGCACCTGACTCAAGCGCAGTGGAGAATGATTTCAACGTTGTGCAAGGTTCTGCAACCCTTTGAACTTGCCACACGTGAAGTCAGTTCAGACACTGCCAGCCTGAGTCAGGTCATTCCCCTCATCAGGCTTTTGCAGAAGAAGCTGGAGACATTCAAGGAGGAGCTAAAACAGAGCGATTCCGCTAGGCATTTGGGACTTGTGGATGGAGCCCTTAATTCGCTTAACCAGGATTCACGGGTGGTCAATCTGTTGAAATCAGAGCACTACATTTTGGCCACCGTGCTCGATCCTAGATTTAAAACCTACGTTGGATATCTCTTTCCGGCAGACACAAGTCTGCAGAGGTTCAAAGACCTGCTGGTGAGAAAATTGTCAAGTCAAGCGGAACGTGACCCGTCAACAGTTCCTCCTTCACATTCTCCCGCAACTGGGGGAGCGAGGAAAAGGCTAAGAATTCCGAGCCCACCCGCTGGCGGTGATGCAGGGCAGTCTGGAGCGAGTGCTGACATCTGGTCCGGACTGAAGGACCTGCCAACGATTACTGACATGTCGTCTACTGTCACTGCATATGATTCTCTCACCATTGAAAGAATGGTGGAGGATTATATGAGTGACCGCATCCAAGTAGGCACGTCAGACAGTCCGTACGTATACTGGCAGGAAAAAGAGGCAATTTGGAGGCCCTTGCAGAAAGTGGCTTTATTTTACCTAAGTTGCCCACCCTCCAGTGTGTACTCCGAAAGAGTGTTTAGTGCAGCCGCTCACCTTGTCAGCAATCGGCATACGAGGTTACTTCCAGAAAATGTGGAGAAGATGATGTTCATCAAAATGAATTATAATCAATTCCTCCGTGGAGACATTCACCAGCAATTGCCTCCAGAAAGTACACAGGGACCTGAGATGGTGGATTCCAGTGGGGACGAATTAATAATCTGTGAGGAGGGGGATGTACACAGTGAAAGGGGTGAGGAATCGGACGATGAGGAGGAGGTGGACATCTTGCCTCTGTAGAGCCAGTTTGTGCAAGGAAAGATTGATTGCTTCTTTTTTGGTGGGGGCCCAAACCAACCAGTCATTTCAGTCACAGTTGTGTGGCAGACCCTGTCGCTGAAATGATGGGTTTGTTAAAGTGTGCATGTCCTGTTTATATAACATAAGGGTGGGTGGGAGGGCCCAAGGACAATTCCATCTTGCCCCTCTTTTTTCTTTCATTTTTCTTTGCATCATGTGCTGTTTGGGGACTATTTTTTTGAAGTGCCATCCTGCCTGACACTGCAGTGCCACTCCTAGATGGGCCTGGTGTTTGTGTCGGCCACTTGTGTCACTTAGCTTAGTCACACAGCGACCTTGGTGCGCCTCTTTTTTTCTTTGCATCATGTGCTGTTTGGGGACAATTTTTTGAAGTGCCATCCTGTCTGATACTGCAGTGCCACTCCTAGATGGGCCAGGTGTTTGTGTCGGTCACTTGGGTCGCTTAGCTTAGTCATCCAGCGACCTCGGTGCAAATTTTAGGACTAAAAATAATATTGTGAGGTGTTCAGAATAGACTGAAAATGAGTGGAAATTATGGTTATTGAGGTTAATAATACTATGGGATCAAAATGACCCCCAAATTCTATGATTTAAGCTGTTTTTGAGGGTTTTTTGTAAAAAAACACCCGAATCCAAAACACACCCGAATCCGACAAAAAAATTTCAGGGAGGTTTTGCCAAAACGCGTCCCGAATCCAAAACACGGCCGCGGAACCGAATCCAAAACCAAAACACAAAACCCGAAAAATGTCCGGTGCACATCACTAATATATATACACACAAACAAATATAGAAAACCACAGCACTCGCCACCCCAGAAGCGGAGTGCAGTGTCTGCACTCACCACTCATAGGGTGGGGTGCATGCAGCCCATGGCCACCTACCCAAATACATACAAATAGAAAATTCAGCACTCACCATAGCAAGCTCACTTGTCCTCACAACATCAATAAAAAAATGATGGGGGTTTAGTTAGTGAATTGGCCAATGCACGGAAGCCTGCATACCGCTCGCCAAGGTACCCCACCTTCATGCAGGTCCTACACTATCACAAAGCCTTAAAAATTAAAACCTGACAACTGTATCACACATAATATAGCTGCAAATATGCCCACTAGGTTTAATGTATGCCTGCCACATATCTTATGGCTTTTAAAGGCATACTAGTCACCTGACACTGGCCGATAAATTACTAAGGAGCAGCTGACACAGGTTTAGAACAATTGAGATTACACAGGGGTGCATGAAAAGGCTTGTGACCACGAGTAATAAGAGCTGAATTTTCTGTTTGTATGTATTTGGGTAGGTGGCCATGGGCTGCATGCACCCCACCCTATGAGTGGTGAGTGCAGACACTGCACCCCGCTTCTAGGGTGGCGAGTGCTGTGGTTTTCTATATTTGTTTGTATATTATGGGGTTAATCTTTGGTTAACTCTTATTAACCGTGGCCACAAGCTTTTTCGTGCACCCCTGTGTAATCTCAATTGTTCTAAACCTGTGTCAGCTGCTCCTTAGTAATTTATCGGCCAGTGTCAGGTGACTAGTATGCCTTTAAAAGCCATAAGATATGTGGCAGGCATACATTAAACCTAGTGGGCATATTTGCAGCTATATTATGTGTGATACAGTTGTCAGGTTTTAATTTTTAAGGCTTTGTGATAGTGTAGGACCTGCATGAAGGTGGGGTACCTTGGCGAGCGGTTTGCAGGCTTCCGTGCATTGGCCAATTCACTAACTAAACCCCCATCATTTATTTATTAATGTTGTGAGGACAAGTGAGCTTGCTATGGTGAGTGCTGAATTTTCTATTTGTATATATACACATATATACACATAGTTGAAGTGATTTACATTTTGACAAAAAATCATTACAGGCTGTGGTGATGGTGCCAGGACCCAGTAGGGACTCAAAGCCAAAGTGTGAGTCTCTCATGTCTGTAGAGACAGCGGGGAGGTCTGTGGGCTGCTGATGTCTGTAAATGCACCCATGACCGACCGAGTCTATTACACTGTGACCGGAGGTTGTGTGCACTCATACTGGGGCCAGGCTCAATACTGTTCCTCAGCGGCAAGAGAGAAGGAAGAGCTAGTGCAGCTATGACGTCGCGCCGTGATCGGACCAAGTGACAGGTAACCGGCGGGGAGGGGGGGGGGGAGAGGTTTGGTGTAGCCGGACCATTAATCAGTTTTTTTTTAGTTAATTGGCACAGGCGGAGCGGGCACTAGAAAAACATTGATTGGTGCTGCTGACAGCCTGCTGCCCATATTTTGTCTCCATGACCCTCGGGGCCCCTCTCACCCTCTGGGCCTGATACTGGTGTCCCCTTTGACCCCCCCATCGCTGGGCCTGTGTGTGTGAGACACCCTGTGTCACCCTACCCCTGTGTGTGTGAGACACCCTGTATCCACCTATCCCTGTGTGTGTGTGTGTGTGTGTGTGTGTGTGTGTGTGTGTGTGTGTGTGTGTTATACCCTGTAACCTACCACTGTGTGTGACACCCAGTATCTCCCTACCTCTGTGTGACACCCTGTACCCCTTGTAAAGTTTGATTAATTTACAAGGAAAAGCAATACCTTATCACACTGTGGTTTGGGCCGCTGCGGCCGTTAAACATAAGCAAATAACCGCTAAGATATGTATGCACGTTGCGTATACACGCCGACACGCTGTGCGCACAATGCAGCGACACGTGTGGCTGAATACACCTTATTCCCAAACAAGAATAGTTAAATGTAATGTTCTGGTCCAATGCATCAACAGTATTTACTCAAAAGATACAGATAAAAGATACAACAATATTACAGAGAAGAGCTACAACCAATAGTACATACGTTTGTTCGCGAGCGCTCCCGGATCCAGGACTCAGTCAGTCTTAGCAAGATAACCTTCAGAGAATAGACTGAGCCTGGCCAGGAGGACTCTCTTTTATACAATGGCCAAAATTTACTAATATTCGTGTTTGTGTCGGTTTGTTGTGTAGTGTTTAAACTCGTTTTGTATCGGGTGCATTTTCATGCAACTTTTTGAAACTATGGCCCTCATTCCGAGTTGTTCGCTCGCAAGGCGATTTTAGCAGAGTTACACACGCTAAGCCGCCGCCTACTGGGAGTGAATCTTAGCTTCTTAAAATTGCGAACGATGTATTCGCAATATTGCGATTACAAACTACTTAGCAGTTTCAGAGTAGCTTCAGACTTACTCGGCATCTGCGATCAGTTCACTGCTTGTCGTTCCTGATTTGACGTCATAAACACACCCAGCGTTCGCCCAGACACTCCTCCGTTTCTCCAGCCACTCCCGCGTTTTTTCCGGAAACGGTAGCGTTTTTATCCACACGCCCATAAAACGCTGTGTTTCCGCCCAGTAACACCCATTTCCTGTCAATCACACTACGATCGCCGGAGCGAAGAAAAAGCCGTGAGTAAAAAAACTATCTTCATAGCAAAATTACTTGGCGCAGTCGCAGTGCGAACATTGCGCATGCGTACTAAGCAGAAAAACGCTGCGATGCGAAGAAAATTACCGAGCGAATGACTCGGAATGAGGGCCTATATACGCCAAGTTACTAAGCATTCGAGTTTATTGCTTTCGTGTTTTCCGATGTCGATGTCAGTCGGGTATTTTTTTGGCACATTTACGGCCGTCATTGTCGTTTGCGTACGTGTTTGTGTTGTTTATGCTGGGTTTTTTTCTAAGTTAAACGCGGCAGGGGGTTTTTTTTTTCCGCGGCAGCAATTTCACTTTTAGTTTCGTTTTTCATCCCCGTTCGTGATTGGTTGTGTTTCAGATGGTAGGAGTGTCTGTGCGCAACCATATAAATACGCCCCAAACCGTCCGCACCTCGTGGGTTTAGTTAGTGGTGAGGAGGGAGGTTGTGCTGTGGAGGTTGGTGAGTAGTTGGTTTGGTGAGGAGTTTTTTGGGCGATTTCTGAGTGTAGTGATAGAGTCAATTATCTACCTTTTAACATTAGCTATATACTAATACCGTGTAGCCGTAGTGGCCGCTAAACCTCGTGCACGTGTTACGCACTTCATACGCTATTTGCGTATGAAGGCCTCACACGTGGTACGCAAGTAACGTACACACACTGCGCTGGGTGTATGGAATACACACTGCGAGCGCACACACAGACAGTACTTTATAAACTTTAAACACAGAATATGCTTACACTGTAAACCTTAGAATTGTAACACTGTAATGATATACAACTGGTTAACCTGGATATATAAGCAAGCTGTTTGAGTGATTTGAAATACACAGAAACCCTTTGTACTAGCTAGAAACACTCAGACACCCTGCTGAGGTTCCAACACCTTTACTAACAATGTCTAGCTGGTGTAAAAAGGTGAAAACAGTTAACAGTTCATACACTACAGTCTAACATCAATATCTAAGCAGAATAACTACACATAAATATACAATAGCGTCACAATCTTATACAATAACAGAGAGAGAGAGAGAGAGAATATGGCAAATACAAACAGGGAACAAGTTGGTTACAGAGAATAACTTACACACACTGGGGAATGATCGCTGTGCAGCTTCTGGTACCAGCTCCAAGTTAGTCAAGATGAAAACCGTTTGTGGAGAGAGAGAGAGAGCTGGGCAGCCTGGCTGTCCTTATATACACTGCATACAGTACACTACAAAGGGACCTATAATCTCATTGTTCATTGGACACAGGAATGTCTTCATATTACAACAAAAGGTCATAGGGTTGTTTGAACAGGTGGGCTGTGACTACCCCAGACTGCTCAGGTGGGAGGGAAACTCAGGATTTCCAACACATGGACAATGAATAAATGTCCAGAAACTACTAATAGACATAACTATATGCAGGAGCGATTAATCTTTACCTAACCAGCACCGGATTGTTTCTAATAAAATGTTCTTTAGTTATGTACCAAACACCACTGCTCAAATCCTATCTGACCCTTCATATCATGCAAAGAGGAATACCTCTGTCCAGGGACCAGTCACAATAAACAAACTTACAGTTATTATTAAGGGGAACATTATCTATAAAACATACTATTTGGATTTACTATGTAACGATTGAGTCGCCCGCTAGACGCACACAAACTCTACTGTAAGTGCGCATACCACGCGCCAATTTGCACGGCCGTGGTGGCGCCGTCACGCAGCTGCGAATATGCGCACGCACGGGAGAGAACGTGCACGTGCAGCGGGCAAGCGTATGGGGTGGATACATGGCAACGTGTAGCATGATATTTTTCCGACTTTGACAGTCCACCCTTTGGCAGTCATCAATAACTGCCACTTCCTAAAACAATTCAAAAAGAAAAATATATATATATATCATCATGTTAGTACCATTTTATGATTGAGGAAAGGGAGGAGAGGAGAAGGTGGGAAAAAGGTATGACCTAGTGAGATAGTAGAAGCATGTGTGTATGAATCCATGTTTGAGGGGTCATGTATCATCGTGTCGTACGTGGTTTAAATCAAGCTTCGAGGTATTGCGAAGTATACATTTGAATTCCTTCTTATCCTGTATTACGGGTTTGTGGATGGGCTGTCAAACTTTACCGAGCTCTTTTCGGCTTTTGGTTGCAACAAATGGGGGAGCACATTTAGTTGATGACACATGAATGGGGGGATATGTGAGTGCTGATATCTGTATCTATATTCCCTATCGACTATGTGTGTCATTACCTGAAGGTTGTAGAGGTGAAGATAAGAAGCAATTATTATACATGCAGTCGTAAACTATGTGAGTTTAATATGCATTTGATGATTGAGGTCTTGTCTGAAGTCTTGTCTTGATGTACATGTTGTCTGATGTCTCTCTGTGCTTTTGCTATAGATAACGAGCAAAAGTTGTTCCATTGTCCATAAAGTTACAGTCTCTAAAGTGTTGGGCTATCGTAAAAGTTAAAGTCACTAGGGAAATTGGGGGCTTGTAGCATAGTTCATCAGTGGTCTGTATAAAAGAGGTTGTCAAATTCTTCTTCCAAGCGGATGTCTTTGTACCTTGGAGGAAGACAAAGGAGAAACGGGTGAAAGAAACGGACCGTGGAATCGCATTTTCATCACAACATTGTCTCTATCGTTGGGTCATAAATCAAATTTGTTGTTGTTATTATAGTGTCTTCGCTCTTTAAACTCATCACTCTGGTATTACCTTTACACTTTGTTAAAATCCGAACGCATCTAAATATCAGGCCAACAAATATGACGACTCCCAATATACACAAGAGAAATTTCCCTACATCCATGATAATACCTTGGGCCCATTCTCCTAAGCCCGTGAACCAATTTCGTGGGTTCAACCATGACACCCAACCGGTCAGCTCATTGCCCACAGCGGCGAGAGTGAGATTATGTCTCCTCCGGAACTCCCACTTTAATTGCAAAATGTCATCCATCTTTTGGTCTATGACCTCGACTGGGTCCTCTGTGCTGTTTGTGATATACGTGCAGCACTTTATTCCAGACTGAGTTGCTAGGGTAACACAATACCCGCCTGTCACAGCTGTGAGGTACTTGAGAATCATCCTATGCTGAACCAGTTCTGTTTTGTAGGCTTGTAACTCCCTCCCTGTATACCTGAATGTGTCGTCATACATTTCGGTGATATTGTCTAATAAATTTGCAAGCGCAGATATATATCTATAATTTAACACTCCTCTGGCGGTACGAGTGACATCTAACGCGAGTAGGACTTGAATCCCGGTGGATTCATGGATCAGGTCAGAGGCCGGATGCTCTGTTCTTTCTACCAGGTGCCGTTTAACGATGTGCTCGTAATGAGTGTGAGTATAAGGAGCTTGGGCACTGCGGTGAATATCTTTCATTTTGTTATGGGATACAGTCATTACCTTAGGCAGTACTTTTCCAATATAACATAATCCCTCTGAGTTTGGGGCAAGCCACTTATACGCCTTCCTCCCGCATATGAAATATGCATCATCGGGGAGAACATATGGGACGGAGTATGACATTACCATGTTACAAATTTTCCATGTGAAATCTCCTGACCCTAATTCTCCCATCTGTTTAGTACACGTATCTGTTTGTACGATATGTGCACAGTATCCTGGTGATACTTCTCCAACTCGCATGGTCCTACTTCCTAACGTGTACCTATACCGGAAAAATTTTCTATGGTCGGCTATCTGGCGTATAAGTTCTGTGTCTATGGGCATTCTGTCGGCTCTGTGTGAAAATGTCATGGTTTGGTTACTCCATGACACTTCCCAATTTCCCGGCTTTCGGGGATTGGAAATGTTAAAGCACACTAAGGATCTATCCACATGATATTGGTGGAGCTTCAAACTAGGAGGACTAGAGATATTAAACCTCCTGTCCACCGGCCTCCCACCACTTAGCTCAAGTACCTCTCCTACAGTTAAAGGGAATGGTACTAGTCCTGATTTGCTATGGCCTTGAGGTACTTGAGAGCATACCCAACAGTCTGTCTGATTTAACACTTTACCCACTAAGGAGTGATAGTCACTCAATGGATGGTGGTCCATATGGATATTAAAACTGGATTGACATTTCTTGATGCACCCATCCTCAACTATGTTATCGCAATGTCTACAGATGCAGTTCTCTTCTGCTAACAATCCTTCACAATTCCTTCTATTGTCAATGCTATCAGATCGTTTTCTGATACTCGCCTTTACTCAGTGATTATGTTGTTCTTGGAAATCTATGCCTCCGTCTCAGTCATCAGAAACCCATTCCGGATCCTTTCTCGACCTCACTGGTACTCTCACCGAAACAGACTGCTCGGTCAACATCATGGTCAACAGGAAAACACGGACTGCAGTCTCTTGGGGCGAGTCCATCTTACAGGAGGAGAAAGAGAAATTTGTAATGGGGGCACAAAAAAAAATACTTTGAGGGGAAAGAAAAAATGTTATGATGCTTTTGTCCTCTAGTCGTGTTGTTCTTCTTGCTCTGCTGTCATCTCAAAGGTGCTGTCTCTCAGTCTTCCAAACGAATCATTCTGGTGATACAATATTCCTTCCAAATCTGCGATCTTTCTGTAAGGAGCAAAAATCTTGCATTACCATTTGTCTAACTGATGTGTGACATACCATCTTTAAAGCATGAGAACACCAGAGAGAAGAGGAAAAAAAAAAAACCGAGAGAGAGAACAATTCATATATATGTTACATAAAACAACAAACAAAAAAACATTGTCAGATCTTCCGTTCACCATCAGGCTGTCACACCAACACATCCATTGGTATCTTTGAGCAGTCTCCCCCACCAGTATTTCCACACTCCACCCTTTTTGTGCCTGGCCAGGACACACCGATGTCGGTAGGTCACACTGGGGTTAGGTAGACTTCTGCAAAGACCAAGTAGCTATGTGATGTTTGAGTTCTGCTGATGAATGTCAGAGATGGGGAAAAAAACATTTACAAATCAATTACAACGTTTACCCGGCCGTTCCTGTGTCTACAAGGAACTGACCTCCCAATTTCATTAACTGTAACCTCAGGCTTACTATCAGTCCTAATGATCACTTTTCCCGACTATATATTACAGGTGCGGCCCAAACTTCTTCCTATATGATCCCTGATTACAATTTCGTGTGTCATAACTCTGCTCGTGTTCTTGTCTAGGGGGTCTGACTTTATGTGGGCTGTTACAGTTGCTGGCATAATGCCCTTCTCTTTTACAAAGATAACAAGCCCTTGGCTTCCTCCATGTGCCAGTGGCCTGGGGTTTCGGTCGATTTGATGCCTCCTCTAGTGCTTGGATGCTCATCACCATCAACCGCTCTCCCTGTGCTTCCCTGGTTCTTTGGATATTATGGTCATGCTCGATAGCGGACTCTCTTAATGCAGCCACCGAGATACCTCTCCAGTGAGGTAGAGAGGTTTGTACCCTGATTCTTAGTGTGTCTTTTAAGCCGTCCATTAATACGGACACAGCTACTTCTATATGATTCACATTTGTTTTAATGTCTTCTATCCCTGTATACCTAGCCATGTCCTGCAATGCCCGATGGAAATAATCAGCAGCTGTTTCTCCCTCTTTTTGTTTGATGGAGAAAATTTTGTACCATTTGACAACAGCAGGAAAATACACTCCCAACTGCAGATTGATTCTTTTTACATTATCTTGATTGTACTCATCCGTAAGGGGTACTTCTTCATCTAGTTTACAGTCAGCGATAAATTTCACTGAGTCGACATTGGGGGGTAAACATGCCCTCAGCAATACCCGCCAATCTTTGTTATTGGGCTCCACAGTATTTCCTAGCTCTCTAATGTACTTCTGGCTTGCAACTAGATCTTTCCTAGGATCAGGGAATTCAGACACCATTGATCTTAATTTCGTTCGGGAAAAGGGGCAGTGCATGGCGATGTTTCTGACAGGAGTGACTCCTGAAGTGTCAGTTTTCCCATTTGGTACTGCAATTACCCTGACAGGATTAAGTCCAATAACGTCATTCTGAGTTGGTTCTACAATATGAGGTACATTTGTTTGTGCGTGATATATAACACCATACGTACCTGTGGACACGACCTCACCTGACCCTCCGTTAGGGGGTTTGATTACTGCCTTTACCGATTTGGTCGCGTCCACCTGGATGTCTTGTATGATGGCTGCTGGGAAAGGTGCCGACATCGTGCTGGGCTCACTTTCTTGTTTGTGATCCTGAGGGAAGTTTAACATTGGGTGCAACTTGCACGGGTTAACAGTGGTACATTTAACAGTTTTACTTTTATCATTGTTACATTTGTTACTTTTATCATTGTTACATTTATTACAATTATTATCATCAATAATACAGTTGCTAAGTGCATGTTTATCAAACACCAGTGTGCCACTCTCTGTAACCACCTTCTCTCTTGTTGCCATATTTTTCTTACCAGAGTGAGAGTCAGCTGTGTAAGCTAATCCTCCTTGTATTTCACCTTCCTGTTGCCATATCTGTAAACAATCATAATGTCTAATTCGTTGCTTCCCGGATTTTATGAGACAGATCCTTCGCCTTAAATTATGCAATACCTCTGAGTCAAAACTACCTATCCCAGGAAATGGTTCTTTATCCCCCACAGTCATTCGTGTCGATTCGTCACAAAAGGTCTCAGTGTGGGGACCATACTTCCCCCACATTACTAACCGAGCAGACCCTCGGGGTCTGCAAGCCTCTTCAGTCTGAACCCTGACTGCTAAACGTCCCTGTGTTGTGCACTTGGCTTCCATTGTGGACCTTTTTAACACAGAAAAACTTCCTAAAATGCACCGAACACAGAAGTCTACGGTGGAAGTTTTCCAAGCTCTTCCACCAGCTTCTTCTGCTCCGAGTACAACGAATCCGCCCCTTTTAGCAGACCCACGTAATCGTTGCAGGCCCTACCAGCGAAAATTCCTTACCTTTATATTTTTTTTACACAAATCACGCTTGCATGTGCTCCCTACAACACGCATGAGGACAATTTAAATATACGACCTCATATCACATTGCGTTATTGGTCACACATACAACCGTGCGGTCCAATCGTACCACTTATAGACACTTGTTGCCTATAAATGGTAGGATCGTTGGAGTCTCCCTACTGTGCTCCAAAACAGCCAGAGCGTAATACCACGAAAACTTTATCACACTCCGTCGCACGTTTTCACCTAGACCGTGCTCATCACGTATTCACCTAGACCGTGATTCACCAAGACTTACTTCACCAAGATTTACTTCACCAAGATTTACTTCACCAAGATTTACTTCACCAAGATTTCACCAAGATTTCACCAAGAGGAGTTCAATACACTCATACCGTTTTCAACCCACTATCATTCTATAGTTTTCTGATCAGAAAAATCATTTCCCGTAATCTGATAGCTCTCCCCAGAGGCATTACAGTAAAGTAAGGTATTTAAACTAAATTTTGGAAACTGAAATCCATTTGTGCTATTATCGCGTTGCCTCCTTATCGCTTACTTAAAACAATACTATCGTGTGATTTGTATCATGTGGGCGTACCCAGATGCTCCGTTGCGTAATATACGCTCCGTGCGTCGGCCCTTGCATCGCGTACGCTAGTCTCACCCTTTTGTTAGAGACACGCGTACGCCAGCCAGATATGTCCACAGAAATACAATTAACACGTTTATATCAATGTAAATGATCTTTAACTGTAATCATCTACCGAGCACCACACAGGTCTTTCCTTGTATCTTTAGGCAAAGCTGTGTGCGTGTTTTACAAATTACTCCTTAACGTATTATTTTTACTTTTAACTACCAATAGCAACAAATCTTTCTCAGCACGTTATCAATTATGAAATGGCAACCAGGAGAATGAAAATGTGAAAATACACAAATGAAAATGCAATTCTAAATTTATCTAATAACATACATTGATGTAAGCACGCACATATAGATATTACATATATGTACTAATCACTATTACATATATGAGACCCTATTCAGTGCTTCTAATTTGCATATGAATGTGCTTTTTTTTAAAACTAATCTGTGAAGGCGATTCTCTTCACTGCTAGGGAACAAAACCAGTTACACAGGTTCATTTGCATTTCAATGGCCCATCTTACAAGTAGCAGAGTTAAACAGGCTCTTGAATGGGGACAGTGACAAAACAAAAAAAACAAAAAAAAACACTACTTTGTTTTATTTGTGTATTTCCTAAATCAAATATTTATTTTATTATTAACTTTTATCAAACTCTAGCTGAACCACTCATGATTGACCATGACATGGACTAAACAAATGCATTAAAAAAACTCATTAAATGATGATTTCTTTTTGACAATGGATGGCTGATTATTTCCTGAGTCAACTGAAAATCAGCCGCTTAGGGAGAAAAAAAATGTGACCTTCCCAAAATGGCCGCTGCTCCTCCCCCTTCCACCTCCATGAGGGTTACACAAAATGGGGGACAGACCATGCGGCTCCTTTTGTCCCTGAAGTTATTTTTAAGCCTGGGTAAAACTATCACGCTATGCAGAGCGATTAAAAATACTTTTAAACCTATTTAAACAGACAAGCCCTCCAATCTGCGTGTGCAGTTGGCACCAAATAGAAATAAAAACCAGATTTACAAAGACAATAGCTTAATGTTCCTACCTTCCTCGGATTCCACCAGCATCCCTACAAGCCAAAAGAATCAGACGCAGACTCTCATCTGATCAGCACTACAAGATACTACCTTTCCTCCCCTTTGCTGATAGATAAAGTCTGCGCATTTTCGCCTGACTGTGGATATGAGATGGACCGGACTTGCCCCCAATTGATAGAGTCAATTATCTACCTTTTAACATTAGCTATATACTAACACCGTGTAGCCGTAGTGGCCGCTAAACCTCGTGCACGTGCTACGCACTTCATACGCTATTTGCGTATGAAGGCCTCACACGTGGTACGCAAGTAACGTACACACACTGCGCTGGGTGTATGGAATACACACTGCGAGCGCACACACAGACAGTACTTTATAAACTTTAAACACAGAATATGCTTACACTGTAAACCTTAGAATTGTAACACTGTAATGATATACAACTGATTAACCTGGATATATAAGCAAGCTGTTTGAGTGATTTGAAATACACAGAAACCCTTTGTACTAGCTAGAAACACACAGACACCCTGCTGAGGTGCCAACACCTTTACTAACAATGTCTAGCTGATGTAAAAAGGTGAAAACAGTTAACAGTTCATACACTACAGTCTAACATCAATATCTAACAGAATAACTACACATAAATATACAATAGCGTCACAATCTTATACAATAACAGAGAGAGAGAGAGAATATGGCAAATACAAACAGGGAACAAGTTGGTTACAGAGAATAACTTACACACACTGGGGAATGATCGCTGCGCAGCTTCTGGTACCAGCTCCAAGTTAGTCAAGATGAAAACCGTTTGTGGAGAGAGAGAGAGAGCTGGCCAGGCTGGCTGTCCTTATATACACTGCATACAGTACACTACAAAGGGACCTATAATCTCATTGTTCATTGGACACAGGAATGTCTTCATATTACAACAAAAGGTCATAGGTTTGTTTGAACAGGTGGGCTGTGACTACCCCAGACTGCTCAGGTGGGAGGGAAACTCAGGATTTCCAACACATGGACAATGAATAAATGTCCAGAAACTACTAATAGACATAACTATATGCAGGAGCGATTAATCTTTACCTAACCAGCACCGGATTGTTTCTAATAAAATGTTCTTTAGTTAGGTACCAAACACCACTGCTCAAATCCTATCTGACCCTTCATATCATGCAAAGAGGAATACCTCTGTCCAGGGACCAGTCACAATAAACAAACTTACAGTTATTATTAAGGGGAACATTATCTATAAAACATACTATTTGGATTTACTATGTAACGATTGAGTCGCCCGCTAGACGCACACAAACTCTACCGTAAGTGCGCATACCACGCGCCAATGCGCACGGCCGTGGTGGCGCCGTCACGCAGCTGCGAATATGCGCACGCACGGGAGAGAACGTGCACATGCAGCGGGCAAGCGCATGGGGTGGATACATGGCAACGTGTAGCATGATATTTTTCCGACTTTGACAGTAGTATTGTGTTTGAAAGTAGTCTTGTCATTCTTGTAGTCTTGTTTTTTGTGGTTTTGTCTCATTTTTGGTCCAAGTATTTTTTATTTATAGTCCCTTGTCAGTGTGTGTGTGTGTGTGTGTGTGTGTGTGTGTGTGTGTGTGTGTGCGCGCGCGCAGTGGTAGTGGAGGAGTGTGTTGTTTGTCTTTTTATTTTTCTGTGTTAAGTGTTTAGACACACAATTATGTGTGACTCAGAGGTGGGTGAGGTGGAGGGTGTGAGTGAGGGGGAGGAGGTCGGTCAGGTGGAGGAGGTGAGTGTGAGTGAGGTTAGTGAGGTGGAGGAGGTGGGTGAGGTTGCTGCAGCAGCCTCAAGTGACAGTGATAGTGACAGTCAGAGAGCTCCGCAGCCACGCACCACTACTAAGACTGGGCGGAATGTCAAGTTTAGTTATGCTGAAAATGTGGCATTGGTGCGGGAGCTGATGAAGTATCAGCGGCAGCTATTTGGGCCTGATTCCGCCAACACGGAAGAAGACGGTGTTGTGGGCGAAAATTGTTGCTGCTGTCAATAGTGAGGGGCTGGTCAAGCGGACGGAGGACACATGCCGCAAACGGTACTATGACATAAAGCGACATGTCAAGTCCAAAATGGCCAAGGAGGCGAAGTCTGCTCGAATAACCGGTGGTGGGCAGCCCTATATTGCAAGATATCTGGACTATGAGGAGCCCATGCGGAGTGTAATACCTCCTGAAGTAGTCTCTGCAACCCATGTCCGGGAATCAGATAGGCCCAGGAAGAATGATGAGCATGTGTATTTGCATTAACATTCTATGACCTTATTTTTTTTTCAAAAAAATTTCAAATGTGTGTCATGTGACGTTGCATATTACTCCCATCTTGTGTGTCAGCAAATAAAAAATTTGGGGTAATGTTTTCTACAAAAGCCAATGTAACATCTTACTTTATTGTATGTCATGTTTTTTTTTCCTGTATATTTTCCATGTGTAGTTTGGACTTGGTGTGTCATTGAATTGTCCAGCAATAATGTTTTCCTTTTGCACATTTTTAAGTTTTTAATTTGGACTATGTTTTATATGTAGGTTATCTATGTGCAATGTTGCAAAAACAGTGGTCATGTTAGAGGCTGGAGTAGTGGGAAGTGGTTTGGAAACCACTTAGATGTGTACTGTCATTATTACTGAATGTAATAATTTGTTTTAAAAACCCACTATTTGTTTGTTGAGTTTGAGTCTGTATTTGTACACTGACAAAACACTGCAGTATAATTTTTTTTTTTTGGATTTGATTTTTTTTTTTGGCTCGTATAGTGGTAATGTGTGTTTGGAGTGCCATATCAAAGAGCAATTTCTATATTGCATCTGTAAATTTTTTCCTTTCATTACAAAATGAAGATGTGTTTTTTTTTGGTTGTTAGTGTATTTTTTTTTACTTGTGTCCTGTGTCTGTGTCCTATACATGCTTTCCTGTGTTGCACTTTCCATAGAGCATATGGCTATTGGACAATGTTTATTGTTTTATGTAGTGGTTATTTGGTTTACGGTCCTTATGTTTTTTTTTTATAATAAAACAAGCATTTTTTTAAGAATTAATGTTTATAAGCATAATGGGTCAACAATAGCATGAATACATGAGATTTTATTTTGGTTTTACAGTGTTGGAAAAAAGCAGTACTGGTCGTCCTACAGTAACTCCCATGACATCTGATGATGATGACGCTGCGGAATCAGGTAAAGTGTCCATTGTAGTATAGGGTATGTTTGTAAAGGAATGGCCATAACAAAATTTCACTTTCAATACTAGGTCCATCAAAAGAAGTCTGGAGCAGCAGAAGTCGGACTTCTGTAACACACCACCAAAAAAAAACATGTGGCAGCAAAGAAAGCAAGGTCTAATGTCCAGGGCCAACCACAGCAGGCTACCCCGCCACGAAGATTATCGACAGTATGTTCGGTCCCCCCACTCCAAATTTTGGACACACCTCCAAGATGTGAACAACACTCTGACAATGCTAAATTCCCTTGTCGTATAAACAATCCTTTATGAAGCTAAGAACACTGTACGCTGTTTACTTAAGAAGTACCGTAATGGTACGCTAGTTGCGTAACGATCGCTCAGCCGTAGGCGAGACGCTCAAGCGTCACGTTCGCTCACGGCCCAGCGATCACAGGACACGTTATTGGCTATGACTAGAGTAATGATTCGCTATGGCGTAGCGGACGCTCGAGACCACGAGGAGATCACCAGCGGCGCAGACGCTCACAACGCTATACCTTTATGTCTAAACCTTATACCAATGAAATACACGGAATACCTTAATGTGAATACAGGGTGTAAGTGCAACCTTGTGTAACCTGACTAACTACAAAGCTGCTTGAGCGTCACCGACGCTCAAGTGAACACTTAACACTATAGGAAATACACAGATACTGGTTTAGGGTCCAAAGCCTATTAACTGTATTATATCTAGTATACTTGTAAAAAGGGAATAACAGTACAAATGATACACTACAATATAACAAAGACTTCCTAACCAAAATACAATACTATCTAATACAATACAATACTAGTCTAGGGGAGATACGAGAGAAAGAGAAGGGAAAGAGAGAGAGAGAGAGAGAGATGAGAGAAATTGGCTCACAGAAAGACAATGATTACGGAGAGAAACTTACGCACAGGGTAAACGATCGCATGCGCCTGGACATCCAGCACCCGATTTTCAGCAATGAGAACCGTTGAAGAGTGAGAGCTGGATGTGGTCGGCCTGCCTATTTATGCCCCACACACAATGCAATCTCATAGTCCCTACAATCCCATTGTCCATTGGATGAAGGAATTCGACCCTGTATCACAACAAAAGGTCATAGGTTGATTCATACAGGTGGGCTGTGACGATTTCAAACAGCTCAGGTGGGTGGGGAACTAGGTTTCCCGCCGCATACCTGAGTATGAGTAAATAATAGAAATGGACATAAACTTCTTATGTCCATAACTATTCGCACGAGCGATTAATACGCTCCAAACCAACACCGGAATATTGCTAATTAAATACTCTTCCGATGGGTACCAAACACTGCTGTATGATTCTTGTTAGACCCTTCGTACGATACAAAGAGGGATTACTTTAAACAGGGACCTTCTATATTAACCAAACTTTCAGAAACTATCAAAGGGATCATGATCTATAAACTACATTAATTGTGAAAATATGTAACGAATGAGTCGCACGCTACGACTACATAAACTCTACCGTAAATACGCATACCGCGCCTGCGAGTGCACGCTATTGCGGGTATGCGCCTTCACGGGAGAGCGTACGCATGCGCAGCACGGACCAGTGTGCGGTGCAAATATGGCAACGTGTATAGAGACATTTTTCTGACTTTGACAGTCCACCCTTTGGCAGTCAATAATAACTGCCACAAAACATTTAAGGAGAAAAATGCAAGTCAGGGGTTAATTGATTTCCATGGTTGGGTAAGGGAGGAGAGAGGAGAAGGTGTGAAGAGGGTATGACCTAGTGAGATAGCAGAAGCATGTGTGTATGAATCCATGTTTGGGGGGTCATGTATCATCGTGCCGTACGTGTTGTAAATCAAGCTTCGAGGTATTGCGAAGTATACATTTGAATTCCTTCTTATCCTGTGGTACAGGTCTGTGGATGGGCTGTCAAACTTTACCGAGCTCTTTTCGGATTTTGAACAAAATGGGGAGCACATTTTAGTTGATGATACATGAATGGGGGAGGTATGTGGTTGCTGATATCTGTGCCTGTATTCCCTATCGTCTATGTGTGTCATTACCTGAGGGTTGTAGAGATGAAGATAAAGAACACTTATGGAAAATGCAATGATATTCTATGTCAGGGAAATGTACATCTGTCGTCGAAGTTGTGTTCGGTATCTGTTGAGAGTCGTCTTCTTTGCGCTGTATTGCTCCTTGGGCATGAGCAAATAGCTTTGTCTGAGCCATCAGATTTACAAAAAATGTTGGGCTAGCGTGAGTTTAAAAGTACTAGGGAAACTGGGGATCCATGGCAAAGTTCATCAAGTGTCCATATCATAGGTTGTCAAAACTTCATCTTTGGTGCTTGTCTGTTGTCTGTATAGCGTCTCGTCAACTTCCTCGTCCAAGGGGGTCTTTGTATCTTGGAGAAAAGCAGAAAAATAGGTGAAAGAAACGGACCGTATAATCGCATTTTCATCCCATCCTGGTTTCTATCATTGGGTCATAAATCAAATCCAGGTTAATTACAGTTTCCTCGCTCCTCAAGCTCATCACTCTTGTACTTTGTTTGCACCTCATTAAAGCCTGCCCGCATCTAAATATCAATCCAATCGATATAACGACACCCAAGATACATAGTAGAAACTTTCCAACATCCATTATGACTCCTTGAGCCCAGTCCCCCAAACCGGAGAACCAATTTCGCGGGTTCAACCATGACACCCAACCAGTCAGCTCATTACCTACAGCAGCAAGGGTGAGATTGTGTTTTCGACGAAATTCCCACTTCAATTGGAGAATATCGTCCATCTTTTGGTCTATGACCTCTACCGGATCCTCGGTGCTATTCGTGATATAAGTGCAACACTTTATGCCGTACTGTGTTGCCAATGTAACACAATATCCGCCTGTTACTGCTGTAAGATAATTAAGAACCATCCTATGCTGAACTAGTTCTGTTTTATAAGCTTGAAGTTCTCTTCCAGTGTATCTAAACGTGTCATCATACATTTCAGTGATATTATCTAACAAATTGGCGAGTGCGGAAATGTATCTATAATTCATCACTCCCCGAGCGGTACGAGTGAAATCTAACGCTACCAGGACCTGAATCCCGGTGGATTCATGGATAAGATCAGAGGCCGGATGCTCTAACCTTTCTGACAGTTGTCTTTTAACTCGGTGCTCGTAATGAGTGTGAGTATAAGGAGCTTGGGCACCACGGTGTATGTCCTTCATTTTGTCATGTGTTACAGTCATCACTTCAGGCAATACTTTTCCAATATAACACAATCCTTCAGAGTTTGGGGCAAGCCACTTGTACGCCTTTCTCCCGCGTATGAAATATGCGTCATCGGGGAGAACATATGGGACGGAGAAGGACATGACCATGTTACAAACCTTCCAGGTGAAATCTCCTGACCCTAATTCTTCCATCTGCTTAATGCACATATCAGTTTGTACGATATGTGCACAGTATCCTGGTGATACCTCTCCAACTCTAGTAATCCTATTTCCTAAGGTATATCGATACCGGAAAGATTTTCCTCTACTGGCTATGTGGCGTACCAGCTCTGTATCTGTAGGCATTCTATCTGCTCTGTGTGAAAAGGTCATGGTAAGGTTGCTCCATGACACTTCCCAATTTCCCGGTTTTCTGGGATTGGAGATATTGAAACATAAGAGGGACCTATCCACATGGTATTGGTGGAGCTTCAAACTAGGAGGGCTGGAGATGTTAAACCTCCGGTCCACCGGTCTCCCACCATTTAGCTCAAGTACCTCCCCTAACGTTAAAGGAAATGGTACTAGCCCTGATTTGCTGTGACCCTGAGGTACTTGAGAGCATACCCAACAATCTGTTTGGTTTAACACGTTACCCACTAAGGAGTGATAGTCACTCAATGGATGCCGGTCCATATGGATATTAAAACTAGATTGGCATTTCTTTATGCATCCATCTTCAACCAGATTATCACAGAGCCTACAGATACAATTTTCTTCAGCTAACAATCCTTCAAAGAAAATGTTTACAGATAACATGGTTGTTAGATCGTGCCCGGTACTCGCCTTTGCTTGGTGATTGGGTTGCTATTGGAAATTTACACCTCCGTCTCAGTCATTAGAACCTTTCTGGATCCTTTCTCGACCTCACTGGTACTCTCACCGAAACAGACTGCTCTGGTCAACATCCTGGTTAACGGGAAAATCCATATTGCAGTCTCTTGGGGCAAGTCCATCTTACAGGAGGAGAAAAGAAGAAATTTGTAAAGGGGGTATAAGAAAACAGTTTGAGGGGGAGAGAACTTGTTACGATAATAAGTTCTCTCGTCTTGTTGTTCTTCTTGTTCTGCTGTCTTCTCAAAGGTGCTGTCTCTCAGTCTTCCAAACGAACATTCTGGTGATGCAATATTCCTTCCCAACCGACGATCTTTCTGTAAGGAGCAAAAATCTGGCATTACCATTGGTCCAACTGAGGGGTGACATACCATCTTTAAACCATGGAAACATGAGTGAGAAGAGAGAGAAAGCACAAAAAGAAAAAAAAAGAGATAGAGAACAATTCATGTGCATATATACATTACCTAACTCGACAATAACCATCAATAAGAAAAGAGAAACAAAACATTTTTAAACATTGTCAACATTGAGAAAACCTTGTTAGCATTAGAAAAACATTGTCAGACTTATTAGGCTGTCATATCTATGTGTCTACTGGTCTCCTTGAGCAGTCCCTCCCCACCAGCACCTGCATTACTCCACTGTCTGTATCTGGCCAGAAATACATTGTGGCGGAGGTCATGCTGGGGTTTGGTAGACTTCTGCAAGGACCAAGTGGATATGTAATGTGTGAATTCTTACCAATACTAGTCAGAGATGGGGATAGAGAGAGAGAGAGAAAAAAAAAACATTTTTCACAAATACATTTACAACTTTTCACCTGGTCATTCCTGTGTCTTCAGTGAATGACCTCCCACTTCCTTAACCGTTACCTCAGGCTTGCCATCAGTTCTAATGTTCATCTTCCCTGACTACATATCATGCGTGTGTGCCAAAATTCTTCCTGTCGGATCTCTGATTATAATTTGGTGTGTCCTTACTTTGCTCATTTCTTGGTCTAGGGGGTCTAACTTTATGTAGGCTGTTACAGTTGCTAGCATAATGCCCTTCTCTCCTACAATGATAACAAATCCTGGGCTTCCTCCACGTGTCAATGACCTGAGGTTTTGGTTGATTTGATGCCTCCTCAAACGCTCGGATGCTCATCATCATCAATCGTTTCCCCTGTACTTCCCTGATTCCTTGGATTTTATGATTATGGTGTTGTCTTTCTCTTGATCTACAATCTCTTGCAAAGTGTCCCTTTTTATGACAATTGTAACAGACTTCCATATCTGGATTTCTCACAGGGGTGTGGGGCTTTTGTTGGGGTGGTCTTGTGTTTTGGGCCTGTATATTTGCTGCCATTAACTCATCTCTTTGTGACTCTCTGTATCTGGTGATATTCTGATCATGATTGATGACGGCCTCTCTTAGTGCGGTCACCGAGATATCTCTCCAGTTTGGGTTGGTGGTCTGTACCTTTGTTTTTAATTCATCTTTTAAACCATTCATTAATACCTTAACCGCTATTCCTTTATGTTGTGCATTTGTCTTGATGTCTGCGATCCCAGTGTTTCTAGCCATTATTTGCAGTGCTCGATTGAAATAATTAGAAACATTTTCCCTTTCGTTTTGCCTTATGGAGAGAATGTCATTCCACTTGACAGCAGCTGGGAAATATATTCCTAACTGTCGGTTAATCTGCCTAATACATTCCTGATTGTGTTCTTCCATACAAGGTACCTCCGTGTTTAATTTACAATCAGCAATGAACTTTTCAGGGTCAACACTGGAGGGCAAACATGCCCTCAGCACTGTCCGCCATTCTTTGTTGGTGGGTTCTGTGGCGTTTCCTAGTTCTTTAATAAACTTTTGACATTTGACTAGATTTTTCCTAGGATCAGGAAATTCAGACACAATTGATCTCCATTCGGTCCGGGACCAGAGACAGCGCATTGCACTGTCCTTGACGGGAATGATTCCCTGATCGTCAGTCTTCCCATTGGGGACTGAGATCACCCTGGCCAGATCGAGCTCAGTTACATCATCTTGTGTTGGTCTTACAATATGGGGTACATTTGTTTGTGCGTGATATAAAACATTGTACGTACCTGTGGACACGACCTCACCTGACCCTCCGTTAGGGGGTTCGATTATTGCCTTTACCAATTTGGTCGCGTCCACCTGGATGGCTTTTGTGATGGTTGCTGGAAGAGGTGCTGACATCGTTCTGGGCTCACTTTCTTGTTTGTATTCCTGAGGGAAGTTTGACATGGGGTGCAACTTGCATAGGTTAATAGTTGTACATTCAACAGTATTACAATAATCATTGTTACAGTTATTACACTTATTCTTATAATCTATACTACAGTTGCTAAGAGCGTTTTTATTGTTCAACCTTGTGCTTTTCTCCGCAACCATAATCCTCCCTGATGCCATGTCTCTCCTCTCAAGATAAGATTCAGAAAAGTCAATTGAATCTCTTTGTAATTCACCTTCCTGTTGCCATAACTGCAAATAATCATAATGTTTACTTCGTCTCTTTGTTGGTTCAATGAGACATATCCTCCTCCTTAAATTTTGTAACACGTCTGGACTGAAGCTACCTATTCTTGGGAATTTGTCCCTGTCTTGTACAGTCATTCTCTCCCATTCATCACATAAAGATTCTGTGTGACTTCCGTATTTTTCACACATGATGTACCTTGCCGACCCAACGGGTCGGTTCTCTGAATCAACCCGAACCGAGGTTGATCGCCCCCTACCTGAACAACTGGCCCCCATAATTCTGCAGGTGTTGCTTATTCCTCCTTGGATCTTTATCTCAAGGTTTTCAGCGAACCCTTACAAACAAACCAAGATGTCCTGGGCAGGCCGGCGGTGGCGGTTTGCCAAGTACCCCACTTACTTCTCGCCCACGTTGGCCAGTACTGCAATAACTGTAACCAGAGCTGCTGTACCCAACCCAGGGCCCCTGTGAACCTTCTGTTTACTGGAACATATGAGGGTTACCCGAAGGACACTTACTCTTTCCAGTAAAGTTGGGGTTGTTAGATAGTTCCTGAGTGACCAGCGAACTTCCCTTCCAAAAATAAAAAATTACACAAATCACGTCAGAATGTACAGATAGCGTTTGTGACCACTTTACTCTAATGGTATTAGGTCAGATTACTAACTACTGCACACAATTACGTGCGGTCCAATCGTTCAGTACATAAGCACTACTTGTCATGTACTGAAAGATCAATGGAATCGATGTTTCCGGCCGCGATTCCTTCAGCAAGAGCTTATGGCCTATATGGGTTCTGCACCAACACCCCAGGCGTTGTGCAACTGAACTTTTATAGCGGACCTCTTTGTCTATTTTACCTGTTACCTTATGACCTCCTGGTCTGTTACCGTCTGTTAATGACCTCCTGGTCTGTTACCTTATGACCTCCTGGTCTGTTACCTTATGGTCCGCTATACTCTAATGCTCAAATATTATTTAACCAAGGATGCCTCCCTAGCCACCGTATATGTCACTTACACGTGTGTCCCTTGACGAGTACCCGACTTTCCTTTTGGTTCAACCTCTTAAGTTATATAAACTTATGTAATAAAAACACACTCACTCAACACATGTACACTTTGTTTCTATATCTATTTCTGCGCAGAAATTGTCTTCAGTCCAACTGTGTTACCAATTAGGAGCAGGATCTGTTAAACTAAATTTCAGATTTTTCCAAAAATAGATTTGCGTTATTTACCGCGTCGCGTTACTTATCGCCTTTGCGCTAATTATCGCTTTGCGCTAATTCAACTTTTCGTGACTTGAGCTACGTGGGCGTAACCAGACGCTACGTTGCGTAATGTACGCTGCGTGCGTCTGCCGTTTGGATTGTGTACGCAAGTCTTTTGTTAGGGACACGTGTACGCAAAACAAAGATCCACCGTAACACAATTTCTACCTTTATCAATGTAGGTGATCCTTGATCATCTACCGCACACCACACTGACTGTCTTATCTCCCAGACAAGCCGTGTGTTGGTCTATACTTTAACTATTACCTCTACTATGAAATAACAGCAAATCTCTTTTTGCACTTTCTATCAACTATAAAACTTGGCAAACAGGAATAGTGATATACGAAATTTGAAAAAGAAATGCAGATAAATGTATGCGTGCGTGTATACGCAAGACAGAAGAGAAATAAAACAGTTTTAAAAGACACAAGCGTTTTGTTCTTACTTCCGGTTCCCGGATTCCTTCAGCACTCTTTATCTAAGCGAAGCAGACGCTTATCCCGTCAGCACTGCGAGACAACCTCCCACCCTTTGCTGGAGGGATAATGTCTGCTGATCTACCTAGTGCAGATATGAGAAGGATAGGACGAGTCCCCAATTGACAATGCTAAATTCCCTTGTCGTATAAACAATCCTTTATGAAGCTAAGAACACTGTACGCTGTTTACTTAAGAAGTACCGTAATGGTACGCTAGTTGCGTAACGATCGCTCAGCCGTAGGCGAGACGCTCAAGCGTCACGTTCGCTCACGGCCCAGCGATCACAGGACACGTTATTGGCTATGACTAGAGTAATGATTCGCTATGGCGTAGCGGACGCTCGAGACCACGAGGAGATCACCAGCGGCGCAGACGCTCACAACGCTATACCTTTATGTCTAAACCTTATACCAATGAAATACACGGAATACCTTAATGTGAATACAGGGTGTAAGTGCAACCTTGTGTAACCTGACTAACTACAAAGCTGCTTGAGCGTCACCGACGCTCAAGTGAACACTTAACACTATAGGAAATACACAGATACTGGTTTAGGGTCCAAAGCCTATTAACTGTATTATATCTAGTATACTTGTAAAAAGGGAATAACAGTACAAATGATACACTACAATATAACAAAGACTTCCTAACCAAAATACAATACTATCTAATACAATACAATACTAGTCTAGGGGAGATACGAGAGAAAGAGAAGGGAAAGAGAGAGAGAGAGAGAGAGAGATGAGAGAAATTGGCTCACAGAAAGACAATGATTACGGAGAGAAACTTACGCACAGGGTAAACGATCGCATGCGCCTGGACATCCAGCACCCGATTTTCAGCAATGAGAACCGTTGAAGAGTGAGAGCTGGATGTGGTCGGCCTGCCTATTTATGCCCCACACACAATGCAATCTCATAGTCCCTACAATCCCATTGTCCATTGGATGAAGGAATTCGACCCTGTATCACAACAAAAGGTCATAGGTTGATTCATACAGGTGGGCTGTGACGATTTCAAACAGCTCAGGTGGGTGGGGAACTAGGTTTCCCGCCGCATACCTGAGTATGAGTAAATAATAGAAATGGACATAAACTTCTTATGTCCATAACTATTCGCACGAGCGATTAATACGCTCCAAACCAACACCGGAATATTGCTAATTAAATACTCTTCCGATGGGTACCAAACACTGCTGTATGATTCTTGTTAGACCCTTCGTACGATACAAAGAGGGATTACTTTAAACAGGGACCTTCTATATTAACCAAACTTTCAGAAACTATCAAAGGGATCATGATCTATAAACTACATTAATTGTGAAAATATGTAACGAATGAGTCGCACGCTACGACTACATAAACTCTACCGTAAATACGCATACCGCGCCTGCGAGTGCACGCTATTGCGGGTATGCACCTTCACGGGAGAGCGTACGCATGCGCAGCACGGACCAGTGTGCGGTGCAAATATGGCAACGTGTATAGAGACATTTTTCTGACTTTGACAACTCCCCTCATCTTGATTGTGAGTATCAAACTGAAATACATGTAATAAATTTCAGATCGTAATCAAGCTTTCACTTAAACGCATTAAGTCAAAACACATTAAAATTAGAGATGAGCGGGTTCGGTTTCTTTGAATCCGAACCCGCACGAACTTCACTTTTTTTTCCACGGGTCCGAGCGACTCGGATCTTCCCGCCTTGCTCGGTTAACCCGAGCGCGCCCGAACGTCATCATGACGCTGTCGGATTCTCGCGAGGCTCGGATTCTATCGCGAGACTCGGATTCTATATAAGGAGCCGCGCGTCGCCGCCATTTTCACTCGTGCATTGAGATTGATAGGGAGAGGACGTGTCTGGCGTCCTCTCCATTAGAATAGAGATAGATAGATTAGATAGAGAGAGATTGTGCAGAGTCGCAGACAGAGTTAGTTTACCACAGTCAGTGACCAGTGCAGTTGCTAGTTAACTTTTATTTAATATAATATATCCGTTCACTTCTCTCTGCTATATCCGTTCTCTGCCTGAAAAAAAAAACGATACACAGCACAGTCAGTCACACAGTGTGACTCAGTCTGTGTGCACTCAGCTCAGCCCAGTGTGCTGCACAGTCATCAATGTATAAATTAAAAGCTTATAATTAATTGTGGGGGAGACTGGGGAGCACTGCAGGTTGTTAGCAGGAGCCAGGAGTACAATTATATTAATTAACAGTGCACACTTTTGCTGCAGGAGTGGTGACCAGTGCCTGACCACCAGTATAGTATTGTTGTATACTACTAATATCTCTTTAAATATCAACCAGTCTATATTAGCAGCAGACACAGTACAGTGCGGTAGTTCACGGCTGTGGCTACCTCTGTGTCGGCACACGGCAGGCAGTCCGTCCGACCAGAATTGTATTATTTATTATTATATACCTACCACCTAACCGTGGTTTTTTTTTCATTCTTTATACCGTCATAGTGTCATCCTAATTGTTACGAGTATACTACTATCTCTTTATCAACCAGTGTACAGTGCGGTAGTTCACGGCTGTGGCTACCTCTGTGTCGGCACACGGCAGGCAGTCCGTCCGACCAGAATTGTATTATTTATTATTATATACCTACCACCTAACCGTGGTTTTTTTTTCATTCTTTATACCGTCATAGTGTCATCCTAATTGTTACGAGTATACTACTATCTCTTTATCAACCAGTGTACAGTGCGGTAGTTCACGGCTGTGGCTACCTCTGTGTCGGCACACGGCAGGCAGTCCGTCCGACCAGAATTGTATTATTTATTATTATATACCTACCACCTAACCGTGGTTTTTTTTTCATTCTTTATACCGTCATAGTGTCATCCTAATTGTTACGAGTATACTACTATCTCTTTATCAACCAGTGTACAGTGCGGTAGTTCACGGCTGTGGCTACCTCTGTGTCGGCAGTCGGCAGGCAGTCCGTCCATCCATAATTGTATTATTATTATAATATATACCACCTAACCGTGGTTTTTTTTTCATTCTTTATACCGTCATAGTGTCATACTAGTTGTTACGAGTATACTACTATCTCTTTATCAACCAGTGTACAGTGCGGTAGTTCACGGCTGTGGCTACCTCTGTGTCGGCAGTCGGCAGGCAGTCCGTCCATCCATAATTGTATTATTATTATAATATATACCACCTAACTGTGGTTTTTTTTGCATTCTTTATACCGTCGTCATAGTGTCATACTAGTTGTTACGAGTATACTACTATCTCTTTATCAACCAGTGTACAGTGCGGTAGTTCACGGCTGTGGCTACCTCTGTGTCGGCAGTCGGCAGGCAGTCCGTCCATCCATAATTGTATTATTATTATAATATATACCACCTAACCGTGGTTTTTTTTTCATTCTTTATACCGTCGTCATAGTGTCATACTAGTTGTTACGAGTATACTACTATCTCTTTATCAACCAGTGTACAGTGCGGTAGTTCACGGCTGTGGCTACCTCTGTGTCGGCAGTCGGCAGGCAGTCCGTCCATCCATAATTGTATTATTATTATAATATATACCACCTAACCGTGGTTTTTTTTTCATTCTTTATACCGTCGTCATAGTGTCATACTAGTTGTTACGAGTATACTACTATCTCTTTATCAACCAGTGTACAGTGCGGTAGTTCACGGCTGTGGCTACCTCTGTGTCGGCAGTCGGCAGGCAGTCCGTCCATCCATAATTGTATTATTATTATAATATATACCACCTAACCGTGGTTTTTTTTTCATTCTTTATACCGTCGTCATAGTGTCATACTAGTTGTTACGAGTATACTACTATCTCTTTATCAACCAGTGTACAGTGCGGTAGTTCACGGCTGTGGCTACCTCTGTGTCGGCAGTCGGCAGGCAGTCCGTCCATCCATAATTGTATTATTATTATAATATATACCACCTAACCGTGGTTTTTTTATACCACCTAACCGTGGCAGTCCGTCCATAATTGTATACTAGTATCCAATCCATCCATCTCCATTGTTTACCTGAGGTGCCTTTTAGTTCTGCCTATAAAATATGGAGAACAAAAAAGTTGAGGTTCCAAAATTAGGGAAAGATCAAGATCCACTTCCACCTCGTGCTGAAGCTGCTGCCACTAGTCATGGCCGAGACGATGAAATGCCAGCAACGTCGTCTGCCAAGGCCGATGCCCAATGTCATAGTACAGAGCATGTCAAATCCAAAACACCAAATATCAGAAAAAAAAGGACTCCAAAACCTAAAATAAAATTGTCGGAGGAGAAGCGTAAACTTGCCAATATGCCATTTACCACACGGAGTGGCAAGGAACGGCTGAGGCCCTGGCCTATGTTCATGGCTAGTGGTTCAGCTTCACATGAGGATGGAAGCACTCAGCCTCTCGCTAGAAAACTGAAAAGACTCAAGCTGGCAAAAGCACCGCAAAGAACTGTGCGTTCTTTGAAATCCCAAATCCACAAGGAGAGTCCAATTGTGTCGTTTGCGATGCCTGACCTTCCCAACACTGGACGTGAAGAGCATGCGCCTTCCACTATTTGCATGCCCCCTGCAAGTGCTGGAAGGAGCACCCGCAGTCCAGTTCCTGATAGTCAGATTGAAGATGTCAGTGTTGAAGTACACCAGGATGAGGAGGATATGGGTGTTGCTGGCGCTGGGGAGGAAATTGACCAGGAGGATTCTGATGGTGAGGTGGTTTGTTTAAGTCAGGCACCCGGGGAGACACCTGTTGTCCGTGGGAGGAATATGGCCGTTGACATGCCAGGTGAAAATACCAAAAAAATCAGCTCTTCGGTGTGGAGGTATTTCACCAGAAATGCGGACAACAGGTGTCAAGCCGTGTGTTCCCTTTGTCAAGCTGTAATAAGTAGGGGTAAGGACGTTAACCACCTCGGAACATCCTCCCTTATACGTCACCTGCAGCGCATTCATAATAAGTCAGTGACAAGTTCAAAAACTTTGGGTGACAGCGGAAGCAGTCCACTGACCAGTAAATCCCTTCCTCTTGTAACCAAGCTCACGCAAACCACCCCACCAACTCCCTCAGTGTCAATTTCCTCCTTCCCCAGGAATGCCAATAGTCCTGCAGGCCATGTCACTGGCAAGTCTGACGAGTCCTCTCCTGCCTGGGATTCCTCCGATGCATCCTTGCGTGTAACGCCTACTGCTGCTGGCGCTGCTGTTGTTGCCGCTGGGAGTCGATGGTCATCCCAGAGGGGAAGTCGTAAGCCCACTTGTACTACTTCCAGTAAGCAATTGACTGTTCAACAGTCCTTTGCGAGGAAGATGAAATATCACAGCAGTCATCCTACTGCAAAGCGGATAACTGAGTCCTTGACAACTATGTTGGTGTTAGACGTGCGTCCGGTATCCGCCGTTAGTTCACAGGGAACTAGACAATTTATTGAGGCAGTGTGCCCCCGTTACCAAATACCATCTAGGTTCCACTTCTCTAGGCAGGCGATACCGAGAATGTACACGGACGTCAGAAAAAGACTCACCAGTCTCCTAAAAAATGCAGTTGTACCCAATGTCCACTTAACCACGGACATGTGGACAAGTGGAGCAGGGCAGGGTCAGGACTATATGACTGTGACAGCCCACTGGGTAGATGTATGGACTCCCGCCGCAAGAACAGCAGCGGCGGCACCAGTAGCAGCATCTCGCAAACGCCAACTCTTTCCTAGGCAGGCTACGCTTTGTATCACCGCTTTCCAGAATACGCACACAGCTGAAAACCTCTTACGGCAACTGAGGAAGATCATCGCGGAATGGCTTACCCCAATTGGACTCTCCTGTGGATTTGTGGCATCGGACAACGCCAGCAATATTGTGTGTGCATTAAATATGGGCAAATTCCAGCACGTCCCATGTTTTGCACATACCTTGAATTTGGTGGTGCAGAATTTTTTAAAAAACGACAGGGGCGTGCAAGAGATGCTGTCGGTGGCCAGAAAAATTGCGGGACACTTTCGGCGTACAGGCACCACGTACAGAAGACTGGAGCACCACCAAAAACTACTGAACCTGCCCTGCCATCATCTGAAGCAAGAAGTGGTAACGAGGTGGAATTCAACCCTCTATATGCTTCAGAGGTTGGAGGAGCAGCAAAAGGCCATTCAAGCCTATACAATTGAGCACGATATAGGAGATGGAATGCACCTGTCTCAAGTGCAGTGGAGAATGATTTCAACGTTGTGCAAGGTTCTGATGCCCTTTGAACTTGCCACACGTGAAGTCAGTTCAGACACTGCCAGCCTGAGTCAGGTCATTCCCCTCATCAGGCTTTTGCAGAAGAAGCTGGAGGCATTGAAGAAGGAGCTAACACGGAGCGATTCCGCTAGGCATGTGGGACTTGTGGATGCAGCCCTTAATTCGCTTAACAAGGATTCACGGGTGGTCAATCTGTTGAAATCAGAGCACTACATTTTGGCCACCGTGCTCGATCCTAGATTTAAAGCCTACCTTGGATCTCTCTTTCCGGCAGACACAGGTCTGCTGGGGTTGAAAGACCTGCTGGTGACAAAATTGTCAAGTCAAGCGGAACGCGACCTGTCAACATCTCCTCCTTCACATTCTCCCGCAACTGGGGGTGCGAGGAAAAGGCTCAGAATTCCGAGCCCACCCGCTGGCGGTGATGCAGGGCAGTCTGGAGCGACTGCTGATGCTGACATCTGGTCCGGACTGAAGGACCTGACAACGATTACGGACATGTCGTCTACTGTCACTGCATATGATTCTCTCAACATTGATAGAATGGTGGAGGATTATATGAGTGACCGCATCCAAGTAGGCACGTCACACAGTCCGTACTTATACTGGCAGGAAAAAGAGGCAATTTGGAGGCCCTTGCACAAACTGGCTTTATTCTACCTAAGTTGCCCTCCCACAAGTGTGTACTCCGAAAGAGTGTTTAGTGCCGCCGCTCACCTTGTCAGCAATCGGCGTACGAGGTTACATCCAGAAAATGTGGAGAAGATGATGTTCATTAAAATGAATTATAATCAATTCCTCCGCGGAGACATTGACCAGCAGCAATTGCCTCCACAAAGTACACAGGGAGCTGAGATGGTGGATTCCAGTGGGGACGAATTGATAATCTGTGAGGAGGGGGATGTACACGGTGATATATCGGAGGGTGAAGATGAGGTGGACATCTTGCCTCTGTAGAGCCAGTTTGTGCAAGGAGAGATTAATTGCTTCTTTTTTGGGGGGGGTCCAAACCAACCCGTCATATCAGTCACAGTCGTGTGGCAGACCCTGTCACTGAAATGATGGGTTGGTTAAAGTGTGCATGTCCTGTTTTGTTTATACAACATAAGGGTGGGTGGGAGGGCCCAAGGATAATTCCATCTTGCACCTCTTTTTTCTTTTCTTTTTCTTTGCATCATGTGCTGATTGGGGAGGGTTTTTTGGAAGGGACATCCTGCGTGACACTGCAGTGCCACTCCTAGATGGGCCCGGTGTTTGTGTCGGCCACTAGGGTCGCTAATCTTACTCACACAGCTACCTCATTGCGCCTCTTTTTTTCTTTGCGTCATGTGCTGTTTGGGGAGGGTTTTTTGGAAGGGACATCCTGCGTGACACTGCAGTGCCACTCCTAGATGTGCCCGGTGTTTGTGTCGGCCACTAGGGTCGCTAATCTTACTCACACAGTCAGCTACCTCATTGCGCCTCTTTTTTTCTTTGCGTCATGTGCTGTTTGGGGAGGGTTTTTTGGAAGGGCCATCCTGCGTGACACTGCAGTGCCACTCCTAGATGGGCCCGGTGTTTGTGTCGGCCACTAGGGTCGCTTATCTTACTCACACAGCGACCTCGGTGCAAATTTTAGGACTAAAAATAATATTGTGAGGTGTGATGTGTTCAGAATAGGCTGAAAATGAGTGTAAATTATGTTTTTTGAGGTTAATAATACTTTGGGATCAAAATTACCCCCAAATTCTATGATTTAAGCTGTTTTTTAGGGTTTTTTTAAAAAAACACCCGAATCCAAAACACACCCGAATCCGACAAAAAAAATTCGGTGAGGTTTTGCCAAAACGCGGTCGAACCCAAAACACGGCAGCGGAACCGAACCCAAAACCAAAACACAAAACCCGAAAAATTTCCGGCGCTCATCTCTAATTAAAATATGATATACTTACCGAAGCCAATAAAACATGAAATGGAATACTAGCAAAATGGCCTTGTCCACATCCTGTAAATATATGTATGTCCACTTCAGCCATACAGTAGCACATTGTGTGTAAGATGCTGCAACAGAAACTCATGTGTAATTTAGTGAAATAGTAAGGTTGTTTTACAATTTTTCACATGTGTGTTTGACCTAACATTGCCAAATACATATAAAAACATTCCTATGTTTGTTTTTGAAAAACTATAAGGTAACACATTATGGATTACAATTAGTTTTTATGGTGGAGTATGTCTGATCTACAATAAAAATAATGTGTTTGCTTTCACAATGAAGTAACCAGACACATTAGCCACAAACAGCCATATGTATGTATTTACGTTATGAGTGATGTTGCTAGGCAGGATATGTGAAAGCACCAGTCAATGACATGTGTTCCATGTTTAGTTTTTTTTTTTTTTAATTTTTCAAACATATGGATAACTGTTTTTTTTTTTTACAATTACAGCTTCTAGTCCTGGTAACAGCATCCCTCCGCAACAACAGCAACACAGTGACATGGATGAGACAATCATGTTAGAAATGCAGCCATTAAGCAAAGGAATGAGCCCCCCAGCACCTGTGAGTACACCACCATAGCAAAGCACTCCACCACCACAACACAGCCCAACAACACCAGTAACACAAGGCCCTGATCACATGTTTTGGAACATTTGGGCTAGACAGCAGGCCACTAATGAAGATTGCCTGCGTAGGCAGACACAAATGTTTGCAAGCCTTCCATGTCACCTCAGAAGATTAAACAGAAATATGAGTAGACAAAATGAACAAACCACGAGAATTGCCAATACCATGAAACTCATGCGTGCAGACATTACACAGGTCATGGCCAACTTACAGCGCATAATGGAAGAACAGCACAGACTAATGGAAGAACAGCACAGACAACAGCAAAGCTATATGAACATTTTTCAAAACAATCAAAAGATAAATTAAAATGTTTTCCGAATTGTAGACAATCAAAATGCTGCTACACGTGAACTCAATGCCACCCTCACTAACCTCAATGAAACACTCAGATCCATGCACCAACAGCAAACAAGCAGCAGTTCTGGTACGACTACTCCAATATCACGCCAGTGTCATCACCACCAAGACGCTCCACCAGAGCACGCCAACATGACAGTGCTAAAGGCAAAGGGCAGGACAAGCAGCCACCCAAATAAAAATAACAAATAAACCTCACATTTTTTAATTCAGAGAAGTAAATCAAAATACTTAGTAAGTGTATGTTTGTCAAAATAGATATAACACTTAGCTCCTTGACAATTTGTACAACATCGTTAATTACAAGTGGTACAAACAACAGGAAATTAGTACGCACATTTATTATTTACCATCTTTGAATTTTTATGGAGGAGGGAAATGTTTGAGCTGCACATACATGTTAGCAGGAAGTAACTAGACCACTTGATTTTTTTCTAATCATTACTCTTTCTTGATTCAAATCAATCTCAGATCCTGCAGACACAATAATTGGCAGCCAGGCATAATCATCCATGACCAATGCAACTTACAATGTGAATTAAAACTGGTTTACATTTCTTCTGTAGACTTTACAAGAAAAACACAAGAGTTGTGTAAAAGTGTCCTAATATGTTTGTGTAAATTTTAAAATTTTAATAACCCAAATGAATGACATTATTGTTGTGGCATGTTTGTGTGTGTAAAAAATGAGTAATCATATTTAAAAACCTGAGGCACAACCCACAAAATGAAAAAGAATTTAACTTTTAACACTAATGTGTTTAATAATGGATATATGTTGAAAAATGTGTATTGACTTTTAAAACTCCAAATTTACTCCAGCAAACATAAGGCAATAAATTATTTTGAATGAGACAAGTTTGTGTCCCTTTTATAGGCATGATAAGTCAGGTGGGAATGATTTGTAAGTGTCAACACATGTAAACACGGCAGAAAAAAGCAGGTCTATTTTTTTGCCGCTTTTTTTAACGAATCGCAAAAAAATACGACCGCAATTGAGCACTCAGAGACTAACACCCAAATACGAATGAATAGTGAATACCCGTGTTGTATGAAATAACAGCCGCGCTTGACCGATGGTCTATTCATTCGTATTTCTGAACTTTGTCATTCAAACCATTACGAATAGTCCAAACACTGCCAAGATTGGTGCTTAGTGAATACCCGTGTTGGGACTTAGAAAAAAAAACACAAATCGGATAAACACGATTTTTTTTGTAAATATTGGCCCATGTGTCCAAATACAGTAGAATGGGAAATGTAAGGTCTTCTTTCATAGGTCAAAGGGCAGGTCATTTACTGTACATGATGGGTCATAGGTTGGTTTAAATGAATGGGCGATGCGTGGTCCAGATGTACTTGCAGGTGTTCGCCACTGGGTTCCCACCGAATATCAAAAGTACAGTATTTACAGAAGTGTGTGAATATTACAATTCTACACATACCTATGCGCAGAAGCATGCTATAAACTGTAAATAGCAACCGGAATGTAGAGCTCAAAATACTGCACATCTGGATACCAAACATTAAGTCCTAACCTTGCTCCATCCCCTCACATCCTGTAACCCTGAATAACTCTGTTCTATCTTTTGAGTATATGTAACTTGCTGGAAAAGTGTGTGGAGGCTATGTGTAAATTATGCACTATATAAATAGAATATTGAATGGCTTTTCTGTGCGAATGCGTACGCTACCGTATATACTCATACCACGCGCCAATATGCAAGGCTCGTGAACCAGTGTACGTAGCGTGAGTGTATGCGCACGCACGGTGACTACGCGCACGCACAGAGGACACTCTGGTGTTTGCATATGGTGTGTATGTAATATTTTTGACTTCGACACCCTCTACCCCTGTGTGTGCGTGACACCCTTTCCCCTCTATCCCTGCGTGTGTTTTTGATACCATGTATATCCCTAACTCTGTGTGTGTGTGACACCCTGCACTCCTCTACCCTTGTATATGTGTGCATTACACATTGTGCCCCCCTCCCCAGTGTATGGCAACATGTATCCCCTACCTCTATTTGTATGACACCCTGTACACACCTACCCCCTGTGTATCACCGACTGTACACGCCTTACCCCTGTGTATGTCCCCTTGTAGCTCCCTGCTGCTGACCTGGTGAATGCTGGTTGGAATTCATAGAACCCTTTAGCTTCAGGATGCCACACGCAGCTGACCCGGTGGTGGATCTGCGCAACAGGTGCACATTCCATTGGCACCCTCCTGATTATTAATATCAGAGTGAGATACTTATTCCATACACTCAGCCGCTCCGATTATGGTAACCCTACAGCGAATATTTTTTTGTATATATTTATATTGAGTATATGCTCTTATTTTTATTGATTAATCTAACTGTGATTTATTAATAAATGAAATACATTTTTTATGACTCTTTTCCTCCTCCTCCTCTCTTTCTTCTCTTATTCCTCTCTCCTCCTCCCTCTCTCTCTCCCTATTTCTTTTTCTTCTTCTCTTACTCCTCCCTCCCACCCACCCACCCCCATTTTTCCCTTTCCTCCTTCTCCCTTCCTCCTCTCTCCTTCCCTCTTTCTTCTTCTACTCCCCCCCACACTCTTTCTCCCTCCCTCTGTCACCTCCCCCCTCCTTCTTCCTTTTCTTCTTCCTTCTTCCTCTTCCCCCTCCTCCTCCTCTTGGCGGCTGCTGCTGCCTGCGCTTCCCACTTCCGTGTGATCAAACTAGACCACAACTCCAGGGAGCCGTGGACAGAATATGATAGTCAGGCAGGCTGCGGGCATTGGCGGTAGTGGCATTGGACTGAGATGCGAATTAGTGGCAGGGGAGCCGGGTTGGTTGATGGTGGAGCTGTTGTAGGACATTGGTGGGGGCGGCGGCCATTGGCGTGGGCAGCGGCCATTAGTGGCAGTGGTAGTGGGCATTGGCTTGGGGTGGAAGCAGGCATCGGCTCGGCGATGATAGGGATCATCGGTGGGACTCAGTGGACATTATGGCTGCAGTGCCTCACCAGCCACTGACCTCACTGCATGCCACTGCGCTACCGTGGGTATGTGTATAAGTGGCATTGGTACCATGGGCATGTATATAAGCGGCACAGACACTGTGGGTATGTGTATAAGTGGCACTGCTACCGTGGGCATGTGTATAAATGGCACTGCTTCCGTGGGCATGTATATAAGCGGCACTTCTACCGTGGGCATGTATATAAGTGGCACTGCTACTGTGGGCACGTATATAAGTGGCACAGATAAAGCGGCACTGCTACCATGGGCATGTGTGTAAGCGGCACTGCTACTGTGGGCATGTATATAAGTGGCACTGCTACTGTGGGCACGTATATAAGTGGCACAGATAAAGCGGCACTGCTGCCATGGGCATGTGTGTAAGCGGCACTGCTACTGTGGGCATGTGTATAAGTGGCACTGCTACCATGAGCATGTGTATAAGGGGCACTGCTACCGTGGGCATGTATATAAGTGGCACTGCTATTGTGGACACGTATATAAGTGGCACAGATAAAGCGGCACTGCTACCGTGGGCATGTGTGTAAGCGGCACTGCAACCGTGGGCATGTGTATAAGGGGCACTGCTACTGTGGGCATGTATATAAGCAACACTGCTACCATGGGCATGTATATAAGCGGCACTGCTACCGTTGGCATGTATATAAGTGGCACTGCTACTGTGGGCACATTTATAAGTGGCACAGATAAAGCGGCACTGCTACCATGGGCATGTGTGTAAGCGGCACTGCTACTGTGGGCATTAAGTGGCACTGCTACCGTGAGCATGTGTATAAGAGGCACTGCTACCGTGGGCATGTGTATAAGTGGCACTGCTACTGTGGGCACGTATATAAGTGGCACAGATAAAGCGGCACTGCTACTGTGGGCATGTGTGTAAGCGGCACTGCAACCGTGGCCATGTGTATAAATGGCACTGCTACCATGAGCATGTGTATAAGGGGCACTGCTACCATGGGCATGTATATAAGTGGCACTGCTACTGTGGGCATGTACATAGGCGGCACTGCTACCATGGGCATGTGTATAAGTGGCACTGCTACCGTGGGCATGTCTATAAGCGGCACTGCTACTGTTGGCATTAAGTGTATAAGCGGCACTGATAAGGTGGGCATGTGTATAAAAGGCACTTCTACTGTGGGCATTATTATTATTACTACATGGGGTGTAATGACAATTAGATTGTACTACTGTATGGCGTAATTTGAATTTGGGTGCTATTATGTGGCCAAGCCCCTTCTTTGTGGTACCACACCTTTTTGAAGGCGCGCACTATCCCTTTATTAAGTATTGGAGAGAGGGCGCAAATGTATAAACCCTCCCTTGGTGCAGGGAGGCACCAAACACCCTAGCACCGGCCCTGTGGTAGATTTGCTTCTGTTTGTGCACATATGTTAATGATTGCCAGCCACCAGCACTGGTTTTGCCTATAACACTAACGATAATACGATTTTAATACCTACTGGTAAATCCTTTTCTCTTAGTCCGTAGAGGATGCTGGGGATGCTTCAAGAACCATGGGGTATAGACAGGATCCGCAGGAGACATGGGCACACTATAAGACTTTGAATGGGTGTGAACTGGCTCCTCCCTCTATGCCCCTCCCCCAGACTCCAGTTATAGGAACTGTGCCCAGGGAGACGGACAATTCTTGGCGGCTGCTGCTGCCTGCGCTTCCCACTTCCGTGTGATCAAACTAGACCACAACTCCAGGGAGCCGTGGACAGAATATGATAGTCAGGCAGCCTGCGGGCATTGGCGGTGGCATTGGACTGAGATGCGAATTAGTGGCAGGGGGTCGGGGTGGTTGATGGTGGAGCTGTTGTAGGACATTGGTGGGGGCGGCGGCCATTGGCGTGGGCAGTGGCCATTAGTGTCAGTGGTAGTGGGCATTGGCTTAGGGGTGGAAGCAGGCATCGGCTCGGCGGTGATAGGGATCATCGGCAGGACTCAGTGGACATTATGGCTGCAGTGCCTCACCAGCCACTGACCTCACTGCATGCCACTGTGCTACCGTGGGTATGTGTATAAGTGGCATTGGTACCATGGGTATGTATATAAGCGGCACAGAAACTGTGGGTATGTGCATAAGTGGCACTGCTACCGTGGGCATGTGTATAAATGGCACTGCTACCGTGGGCTTGTATATAAGCGGCACTTCTACCGTGGGCATGTATATAAGTGGCACTGCTAATGTGGGCACGTATATAAGTGGCACAGATAAAGCGGCACTGCTACCATGGGCATGTGTGTAAGCAGCACTGCTACCGTGGTCATGTGTATAAGTGGCACTGCTACCATGAGCATGTGTATAAGGGGCACTGCTACTCTGGGCATGTATATAAGCGGCACTGCTACTGTGGGCATGTATATAAGCAGCACTGCTACTGTGGACACGTATATAAGTGGCACAGATAAAGCGGCACTGCTACCGTGGGCATGTGTGTAAGCGGCACTGCAACCGTGGGCATGTGTATAAATGGCACTGCTACCGTGGGCATGTGTATAAGCGGCACTTCTACTGTGGGCATGTATATAAGTGGCACTGCTACCGTGGGCATGTATGTAAGTGGCACTGCTAACGTTGACATGTATATAAATGGCACTGCTACTGTGGGCACGTATATAAGTGGCATAGATAAAGCGGCACTGCTACTATGGGCATGTATATAAGCAACACTGCTACCATGGGCATGTATATAAGCGGCACTGCTACCGTTGGCATGTGTATAAGGGGCACTGCTTCCGTGGGCATGTATATAAGTGGCACTGCTACTGTGGGCACGTATATAAGTGGCACAGATAAAGCGGCACTGCTACCGTGAGCATGTGTATAAGGGGCACTGCTACTGTGGGCATGTATATAAGTGGCACTGCTACCGTGGGCATGTGTATAAATGGCACTGCTACCGTGGTTATGTATATAAGCGGCACTTCTACCGTGGGCATGTATATAAGTGGCACTGCTACCGTGGGCATGTATGTAAGTGGCACTGCTACCGTTGACATGTATATAAATGGCACTGCTACTGTGGGCACGTATATAAGTGGCACAGATAAAACGGCACTGCTACCATGGGCATGTGTGTAAGCGGCACTGCTACCGTGGGCATGTGTATAAGTGGCACTGCTACCATGAGCATGTGTCTAAGGGGCACTGCTACCGTGGGCATGTATATAAGTGGCACTGCTACTGTGGACACGTATATAAGTGGCATAGATAAAGCGGCACTGCTACCGTGGGCATGTGTGTAAGCGGCACTGCAACCGTAGCCATGTGTATAAATGGCACTGCTACCGTGGGCATGTATATAAGCGGCACTTCTACCGCGGGCATGTATATAAGTGGCACTGCTACTGTGGGCATGTATATAAGTGGCACTGCTACCATTGACGTATATAAATGGCACTGCTACTGTGGGCACGTATATAAGTGGCACAGATAAAGCGGCACTGCTACTATGGGCATGTATATAAGCAACACTGCTACCATGGGCATGTATATAAGCGGCACTGCTACCGTTGGCATGTATATAAGTGGCACTGCTACTGTGGGTACGTATATAAGTGGCACAGATAAAGCGGCACTGCTACCATGGGCATGTGTGTAAGCAGCACTGCTACTGTGGGCATGTGTATAAGTGGCACTGCTACCGTGAGCATGTGTATAAGGGGCACTGCTACCGTGGGCATGTATATAAGTGGCACTGCTACTGTGGGCATGTATATAAGTGGCACAGATAAAGCGGCACTGCTACCGTGGGCATGTGTAAAAGGGGCACTGCTACCGTGGGCATGTATATAATTGGCACTGCTACTGTGGGCACGTATATAAGTGGCACAGATAAAGCAGCACTGCTACCGTGAGCATGTGTATAAGGGGCACTGCTACCGTGGGCATGTATATAAGTGGCACTGCTACTGTTGGCATGTATATAAGCGGCACTGCTACCATGGGCATGTGTATAAGTGGCACTGCTACCGTGGGCATGTATATAAGCGGCACTGCTACTGTTGGCATTAAGTGTATAAGCGGCACTGATAAGGTGGGCATGTGTATAAAAGGCACTTCTACTTTTGGGCATTATTATTACAGGTTGAGTATCCCATATCCAAATATTCCGAAATACGGAATATTCCGAAATACGGACTTTTTTGAGTGAGAGTGAAATAATGAAACCTTTGTTTTCTGATGGCTCAATGTACACAAACTTTGTTTAATACTCAAAGTTATTAAAAATATTGTATTAAATGACCTTCAGGCTATGTGCATAAGGTGTATATGAAACATAAATGAATTGAGTGAATGTACACACACTTTGTTTAATGCACAAAGTTATAAAAATTATTGGCTAAAATGACCTTCAGGCTGTGTGTATAATGTGTATATGAAACATAAATGCATTCTGTGCTTAGATTTAGATCCCATCACCATGATATCTCATTATGGTATGCAATTATTCCAAAATACGGAAAAATCCGATATCCAAAATTCCTCTGGTCCCAAGCATTTTGGATAAGGGATACTCAACCTGTATTACAACATGTGGTGTAATGACAATTAGATTGTACTACTGTATGGCGTAATTTGAATTTGGGTGCTATTGTGTGGCCAAGCCCCTTCTTTGTGGTACCACACCTTCTTTTTGAAGGCGCGCACTATCCCTTTATTAAGTATTGGAGAGAGGGCGCAAATGTATAGTTTGCAGGGAGGCACCAAACATCCTAGCACCGGCCCTGTGGTAGATTTGCTTCTGTTTGTGCACATATGTTAATGATTGCCAGCCACCAGCACTGGTTTTGCCTATAACACTAACGATAATACGATTTTAATACCTACTGGTAAATCCTTTTCTCTTAGTCCGTAGAGGATGCTGGGGATGCTTCAAGAACCATGGGGTATAGACGGGATCCGCAGGAGACATGGGCACACTATAAGACTTTGAATGGGTGTGAACTGGCTCCTCCCTCTATGCCCCTCCCCCAGACTCCAGTTATAGGAACTGTGCCCAGGGAGACGGACATTTCGAGGAAAAGGATTTATTTCATCATTTTAAACTAAGGTGAGATACAGACCAGCTCACACCTCAAACACGCCGTACAACATGGCATTCAACAACAACGCATGTAACAGCATGACCAACAACAGTCACAAACTGACTGAACTCAACGCAACATGAGCGTGACTATGACCAAACTGCAGATACAGCCCGCACTGGGACGGGCGCCCAGCATCCTCTACGGACTAAGAGAAACAGATTTACCGGTAGGTATTAAAATCCTATTTTCTGATACGTCCTAGAGGATGCTGGGGATGCTTCAAGAACCATGGGGTTTATACCTAAGCTCTAGAACAGGCGGGAGAGTGCGGATGACTCTGCAGCACCGATTGACCAAACAAAAGGTCCTCCTCAGCCAGGGCATCAAACTTGTAAAACTTTGCAAAGGTGTTTGAACCCGACCAAATAGCAGCTCGGCAAAGTTGTAACGCCGAGACTCCCCGGCCAGCCGCCCAGGATGAGCCCACCTTTCTGGTAGAATGGGCTTTCACCGACTTCGGTAACGGCAATCATGCCGTAGAATGAGCCTGCTGAATCGTATTACAAATCCAGCGCGCAATAGTCTGCTTAGAAGCAGGAGCCCCAATCTTGTTGGGAGCCCACAGGACAAACAAAGCCTCTGTTTTCCTAATCTGCGCCGTTCTGGCGACATAGATCTTCAAAGCTCTGACCACATCGAGAGACTTTGACTACGCCAAAGCGTCAGTAGCCTCTGGCACCACAATTGGCTGGTTAACATGAAATGATGAAACCACTTTTGGCAGAAATTGCTGATGAGTTCTCAACTCCGCTCTATCAGCATGGAAAATCAAATAGGGGCTTTTGTGAGACAAAGCCGCCAACTCAGACACTCGCCTTGCAGACGCCAAGGCCAACAACATGACCACTTTCCAAGTAAGGAATTTTAACTCAACCTTGCGCAAAGGTTCAAACCAGTGTGATTGCAAGAATTGCAACACCACATTAAGGTCCCATGGTGCCACTGGGGGCACAAAGGGAGGTTGGATGTGCAGCACGCCTTTTACGAAGGTCTGAACTTCTGGAAGGGAGGCCAATTCTTTTTGAAAAAAGATCGACAAAGCCAAAATCTGTACTTTAATAGAGCCTAACTTTAGGCCCGCATCCACATCTGCTTGTAGGAAATGGAGCAAACGTCCCAGGTGAAATTCTTCCGTAGGAGCCTTCTTGGATCCACACCAAGACACACATTTTCTCCAAATACGGTGGTAATGCTTTGCCGTTACTTCTTTTCTAGCCTGAAGAAGCGTAGGAATGACTTCACTGGGAATACCCTTTCGGGCTAGGATTTGGCGTTCAACCGCCACTCCGTCAAACACAGCCGTGGTAAGTCCTGATACACGCACGGCCCCTGTTGTAACAGGTCCTCCCGAAGAGGAAGAGGCCAGGGATCTTCTATGAGCAACTCCTGAAGATCTGGATACCAGGCCCTTTTTGGCCAATCCGGAACAATGAGGATTGCCTGAACCCTTGTTCTTCTTATAATTTTTATCACCTTTGGAATGAGTGGAAGTGGAGGGAACACATAGACCAACTGAAACACCCACGGTGTCACTAGGGCGTCCACCGCTATCGCTTGAGGGTCCCTTGACCTGGAACAATATCTCTGAAGTTTCTTGTTGAGGCGGGACGCCATCATGTCCACTTGAGGAACTCCCCAACGACTTGTCACTTCTGCCATGACCTCTTGATGAAGACCCCACTCTCCTGGATGGAGATCGTGTCTGCTGAGGAAGTCTGCTTCCCAGTTGTCCACGCCTGGAATGAAGACCACTGACAGAGCGCTTGCATGTTTTTCCGCCCAGCGAAGAATCCTTGTGGCCTCCGCCATCGCCGCTCTGCTCCTTGTTCCGCCTTGGCGGTTTATGCACCACCGCTGTTATGTTGTCCGATTGAATCAGGATGGGTAGGCCGCAAAGCAGATGTTCCGCTTGCAGTATGCCGTTGTAGATGGCTCTTAATTCCAGAATGTTTATGTGTAGACAAGCTTCCTGGCCTGGCCACTTTCCCTGAAAATTTCTTCCCTGTGTGACTGCTCCCCAGCCTCGGAGGCTTGCATCTGTGGTCACCAGGATCCAATCCTGAATCCCGAACCTGCATCCCTCCAGAAGGTGAGAACTGTGCAGCCACCACAGAAGGGAACTTCTGGTCCTGGAATTATTTTCCGGTGCATGTCCAGGTGAGACCCGGACCACTGGTCCAGCAGGTTCCACGGAAACACCCTGGCATGGAACCTGCCATACGTAATGGCCTCGTAGGCCGCCACCATCTTCCCCAGCAACCGAGTGCAGTGAAGAACTGACACCTTTGCCGGTTTCAGAATCTGTTTTACAATGTTCTGTATTTCCAGAGCTTTTTCCACTGGAACAAAAACTCTCTGCAATTCTGTATCCAGAATCATACCCAGGAACAACAGCCGTATCGTCGGATCCAACTGTGATTTTGGCAAATTTAGGAGCCAACCGTGTTGTTGCAGAATCGTCAGTGAAATGGCAACATTCTTCAACAATTGCTCCTTGGACCTCGCCTTTATCAGGAGATCGTCCAAGTACGGGATAATTGTGATACCCTACTTGCGCAGGAGAACCATCATTTCCGACATTACTTTGGTGAAAATCCTCAGAGCCGTGGACAGACCAAACGGCAACGTCTGAAATTGGTAATGACAATCCTGCACAGCAAATCTCAGGTAAGCCTGATGTGGAGGATATATGGGGACATGTAAGTAGGCATCTTTTATGTCAACTGACACCACAAAATCCCCCTCCTCCAGACTGGAGATCACTGCTCGTAGATACTCCATCTTGAACTTGAATCTTTTCAGAAAGAAATTGAGGGATATTAGGTTTAGAATCGGTCTGACTGAGCCATCCGGCTTCAGGACCACAAACAGGCTCGAATAAAAACCTTCCCCCTGTTGAGACGGGGGTACCGTGACAATCACTTGATTTTGACACAACTTTAGTATCGCAGCGCTTACTATCTCTCTTTCTGGAAGAGAAGCTGGCAAGGCCGATTTGAAAAATCGGTGAGGGGGCACGGTTTGAAACTCTGACTTGTACCCCTGGGTTACAATGTCTACTATCCAGGGATCCAGGTCCGAGTGTACCCAGACGTGGCTGAAGAGCTTGAGACGTGCCCCCACTGGAGCGGACTCCCGCAGAGGAGCCCCAGCGTCATGCAGTGGATCTGGTAGAAGCCAGAGAGGACTTCTGCTCCTGGGAACTTGCCACAGCCTGTGACCTTTTTCCCCGACCTCTCCCCCTTGCAGCAAGGAAGGAGGACCCACGTCCTTTTTTGAATCTATTGGGCCGAAAGGACTGCATCTGATAGTGAGGCGATTTCTTCTGCTGCGCAGGGACATAAGGTAAAAAGAAAGACTTACCCGCGGTAGCCGTAGACACCAGGTCAGTGAGGTCGTCGCCAAACAAAATCCTACCGTTAAACGGTAGAGCCTCCATCGCTTTCTTAGAGTCAGCATCAGCATTCCATTGGCCCTTGAACCCAAAAGGCCAATATCCCTTACAGCTTCTTTTAAATATGCTGCAGCGTCCTTGATGTGACCCAGAGTCAAAAGTACACTATCCCTGTCTAGGGTATCTACCTCAGATGACAAGTTATCTGCCCACTTTTTAATAGCGCTACTCACCCATGCCGCAGCAACGTCAGGCATGAGTAGCGAGTAGCGACCCTGTAGTGACATAAATGGATTTTAGTGTATTTTCCTGCTTACGATCCGCAGGATCATTTAGGGCTGCCGAGTCAGGGGACGGAAGCGCCACCTTTTTGGATAGACGCGATAAAGCTTTGTCTACCGTGGGGATTGACTCCCACCTTTCCCTGACCCCAGAGAGGAACGGATATGCCACTGGAATTCTTTTGGGAACATGTATCTTTTTGTCAGGATTTTCCCAAGCCTTTTCAAAAAGTGCATTCAGTTCATAAGAGGGAGGAAACGTTACCTCAGGTTGCTTTCCTTTAAACATAAAGACCCTTGTATCAGGGACAGCAGGGTCCTCAGTAATATGTAGTACGTCCTTTATCGCCACAATCATGTACCGAATACTCTTGGCCAGTTTTGGATGTAATCTGGCATCACTGTAGTCGACACTGGAATCAGAGTCCATGTCGGTATCTGTATCTACTATCTGGGCAAATGCTTGTTTCTGCGACCCCGAAAGGGTCTGGGTCTGTGACAAAGCATCTTCCATGGATTTTCTCCATGTTTGGTTCTTAAACTCAGATTTAGCAAATCTCTTAGTCAATTGTGTCACATTTTCATTTTAAACACTCAACATATTCACCCAATCATCCGTCGGCGGTGCAGACACAGCCACTCTCACAGTATTTTCTGTCCCCACTCCAGCCTCCTCCTGGGAAGAGCATTCCGCCTCAGACATGTCGACACACACGTACCGACAGCCACAAGCACACTGGGGCTATAGGAGACAGACCTACAATAAAGCCTGCAAGAGGGACATAAAGAGAGATCTGCCAGCTCACACCCAGCGCCTATCCCGGTACTGAGGCCAGTAAGGTGACTGCCCTGCCCTGTTAGCGCTTTTAATATAATCAATCAGCACCAAATAGCCTGTGCCCCCCCCCCCCCCCCCCCCCCGTTTTTCACCCTGTTACTTCAGTCCCGCTCAAAAATAAGAATTTACTCACCGGTAATTCTATTTCTCGTAGTCCGTAGTGGATGCTGGGAACTCCGTAAGGACCATGGGGAATAGACGGGCTCCACAGGAGACTGGGCACTCTAAAAGAAAGATTAGGTACTATCTGGTGTGCACTGGCTCCTCCCTCTATGCCCCTCCTCCAGACCTCAGTTAAGGAAACTGTGCCCGGAAGAGCTGACACAACAAGGAAAGGATTTGGAATCCAGGGTAAGACTCATACCAGCCACACCAATCACACTGTACAACTTGTGATAACATACCCAGTTAATAGCATGAACAACAAACGAGCATCACTCAACGGATGCCACATAACATAAACCTTTAGTAAGCAATAACTATATACATGTATTGCAGAGAGTCCGCACTTGGGACAGGCGCCCAGCATCCACTACGGACTACGAGAAATAGAATTACCGGTGAGTAAATTCTTATTTTCTCTGACGTCCTAGTGGATGCTGGGAACTCCGTAAGGACCATGGGGATTATACTAAAGCTCCCAAACGGGAGGGAGAGTGCGGATGACTCTGCAGCACCGAATGAGCAAAGGCAAGGTCCTCCTCAGCCAGGGTATCAAACTTGTAGAACTTAGCAAATGTGTTTGAACCTGACCAAGTAGCAGCTCGGCAAAGCTGTAAAGCCGAGACCCCTCGGGCAGCCGCCCAAGAAGAGCCCACCTTCCTTGTGGAATGGGCTTTTACTGATTTAGGATGCGGCAATCCTGCCGCAGAATGAGCTTGCTGAATCGTGTTACAGATCCAGCGCGCAATAGTTTGCTTTGAAGCAGGAGCACCCAGCTTGTTGGGTGCATGCAGGATAAACAGCGAGTCAGTTTTCCTGACTCCAGCCGTCCTGGCTACATAGATTTTCAAAGCCCTGACTACATCTAGTAACTTGGAGTCCTCCAAGTCCCGAGTAGCCGCAGGCACCACAATAGGTTGGTTCAAATGAAACGCTGAAACCACCTTAGGGAGAAATTGGGGTCGAGTCCTCAATTCTGCCCTGTCCATATGGAAGATCAGATAAGGGCTTTTACATGACAAAGCCGCCAATTCTGACACACGCCTAGCCGAAGCTAAGGCCAATAGCATGACCACTTTCCACGTGAGATATTTTAGCTCCACGGTCTTAAGTGGCTCAAACCAGTGGGATTTCAGGAAATCCAACACAACGTTAAGATCCCAAGGTGCCACTGGAGGCACAAAAGGGGGCTGAATATGCAGCACTCCCTTAACAAACGTCTGAACTTCAGGCAGTGAAGCCAGTTCTTTTTTAAAGAAAATAGATAGGGCCGAAATCTGGACCTTTATGGATCCTAATTTTAGGCCCATAGTCACTCCTGACTGTAGGAAGTGCAGGAATCGACCCAGCTGGAATTCCTCTGTAGGGGCCTTCCTAGCCTCACACCAAGCAACATATTTTCGCCATATACGGTGATAATGTTGTGCTGTCACGTCTTTCCTAGCCTTTATCAGCGTAGGAATCACTTCATCTGGAATGCCCTTTTCCGTTAGAATCCGGCGTTCAACCGCCATGCCGCGGTAAGTCTTGGAACAGACAGGGCCCCTGCTGTAACAGGTCCTGTCTGAGAGGCAGAGGCCATGGGTCCTCTGAGATCATTTCTTGTAGTTCTGGGTACCAAGTTCTTCTTGGCCAATCCGGAACAATGAGTATAGTTCTTACTCCTCTCTTTCTTACTATCCTCAGTACCTTGGGTATGAGAGGAAGAGGAGGGAACACATAAACCGACTGGTACACCCACGGTGTCTCTAGTGCGTCCACAGCTATCGCCTGAGGGTCCCTTGACCTGGCGCAATATTTTTTTAGCTTTTTGTTGAGGCTGGACGCCATCATGTCCACCTGTGGCCGTTCCCAACGGTTTACAATCTGCGTGAAGACTTCTGGATGAAGTCCCCACTCTCCCGGGTGGAGGTCGTGCCTGCTGAGGAAGTCTGCTTCCCAATTGTCCACTCCCGGAATGAACACTGCTGACAGTGCTAGCACGTGATTTTCCGCCCATCGGAGAATCCTTGTGGCTTCTGCCATCGCCATCCTGCTTCTTGTGCCGCCCTGGCGGTAAACATGGGCGACCGCCGTGATGTTGTCTGATTGAATCAGCACTGGTTGGTTTTGAAGCAGGGGCTCTGCTTGACTCAGGGCGTTGTAAATGGCCCTTAGTTCCAGTATATTTATGTGTAGTGAAGTCTCCTGACTTGACCACTGTCCTTGGAAGTTCCTTCCCTGAGTGACTGCCCCCCACCCTCCGAGGCTTGCGTCCGTGGTCACCAGGACCCAGTCCTGTATGCCGAATCTGCGGCCCTCGAGAAGATGAGCACTCTGCAGCACCACAGCAGAGACACCCTGGCCGTTGGGGACAGGGTGATCAACCGATGCATCTGAAGATGCGATCCGGACCATTTGTCTAACAGATCCCACTGAAAGATCCTTGCATGGAACCTGCCGAAGGGAATTGCTTCGTAAGAAGCCACCATCTTTCCCAGGACTCGTGTGCAGTGATGCATCGACACCTGTTTTGGTTTCAGGAGGTCCCTGACCAGAGATGACAATTCCTGGGCCTTCTCCACCGGGAGAAACACCTTCTTCTGTTCTGTGTCCAGAATCATGCCCAGGAAGAGCAGACGCGTCGCAGGAATCAGCTTCGACTTTGGGATATTCAGAATCCAGCCGTGCTGTTGCAACACTTCCCGAGAGAGTGCTACGCTGACTAACTGCTCTCTGGACCCGTCCAAGTACGGGATAATTATAACTCCCTTCTTCCGAAGGAGTATCATCATTTCGGCCATTACCTTGGTAAATACTCTCGGTGCCCTGGACAGACCAAACGGCAACGTCTGGAATTGGTAATGACAATCCTGTACCACTAACCTGAGGTACTCCTGGTGAGGTGGGTAAACGGGGACATGCAAGTAAGCATCCTTGATGTCCAGCGACACCATAAAATCCCCCTCTTCCAGGCTTGCAATAACCGCCCTGAGCGATTCCATTTTGAACTTGAACTTCCTTATATAAGTGTTCAAGGATTTTAAATTCAGAATGAGTCTCACCGAACCGTCTGGTTTCGGTACCACAAACATTGTGGAATAGTAACCCCGTCCCTGTTGAAGGAGGGGAACCTTGATTATCACCTGCTGGAGGTACAGCTTGTGAATTGCCGCCAGTACTACCTCCCTTTCCTTGGGAGTAGCTGGCAAGGCTGATTTGAGGTAACGGCGAGGGGGAGTCGCCTCAAACTCCAGCTTGTATCCCTGAGACACAATTTGTACAGCCCAGAGATCCACTTGTGAGTGAACCCACTGGTTGCTGAAGTTTCGGAGACGCGCCCCCACCGCACCCGGCTTGGCCTGTGGAGCCCCAGCGTCATGCGGTGGACTTAGAGGAAGCGGGGGAGGATTTTTGTTCCTGGGAACTGGCTGCCTGGTGCAGCTTCTTTCCTCTACCCCTGCCTCTGGGCAGAAAGGATGCGCCTCTGATCCGCTTGCCTTTCTGAGGCCGAAAGGACTGTACATGATAATACGGTGCTTTCTTAGGCTGTGAGGGAACCTGAGGTAAAAAAGTTGACTTCCCGGCTGTTGCCGTGGATATGAGGTCCGAGAGACCGTCCCCAAACAATTCCTCACCCTTATAAGGCAAAACCTCCATTTGTCTTTTAGAATCAGCATCACCTGTCCACTGCCGAGTCCATAATACTCTCCTGGCAGAAATGGACATTGCATTAATTCTAGATGCCAGCAGGCAAATGTCCCTCTGTGCATCCCGCATATATAAGATGACGTCTTTTATATGTTCTATGGTTAGCAAAATAGTATCCCTGTCGAGGGAATCAATGTTGTCTGACAGGGTATCAGACCATGCGGCTGCAGCACTACACATCCATGCTGAAGCAATAGCAGGTCTCAGTATAGTACCTGAGTGTGTATACACAGACTTCAGGATAGCTTCCTGCTTTCTATCTGCAGGCTCCTTTAAGGCGGCCGTATCCTGAGACGGCAGTGCCACCTTTTTTGATAAGCGTGTGAGCGCCTTGTCCACCCTAGGGGATGTTTCCCAACGTAACCTGTCCGTTGGCGGGAAAGGGTACGCCATCAGTAACCTCTTAGAAATCACTAGTTTCTTATCGGGGGAACTGCACGCTTCCTCACACAATTCATTTAATTCATCAGATGGGGGAAAAGTCACTGGCTGCTTTTTCTCCCCAAACATAATACCCTTCTTGGTAGTAACCGGGTTAATATCAGAAATGTGCAATACATTTTTCATTGCAGTAATCATGCATCGGATGGCTTTTGTAGACTGTGCATTTGTCTCATCCTCATCTACACTGGAGTCAGACTCCGTGTCGACATCTGTGTCTACCATCTGAGCTAGCGGGCGTTTATGAGCCCCTGATGGCCTCTGAGACGCCTGGGCAGGCGCGGGCTGAGATCCCGGCTGTCCCAAGGCTGCTGCGTCATCGAACCTTTTATGTAAGGAGTTGACACTGTCTGTTAAGACCTTCCACATACCCATCCAATCCGGTGTCGGCCCCGTCGGGGGCGACACCACACTTATCTGCCCTTGCTCCGCCTCCACGTAACCCTCTTCATCAAACATGTCGACACAGCCGTACCGACACACCGCACACACACAGGGAATGCTCTGACTGAGGACAGGACCCCACAAAGTCCTTTGGGGAGACAGAGAGAGAGTATGCCAGCACACACCACAGCGCTATATAACACAGGGATTTACACTATAATGAGTGATTTTTCCCAATAGCTGCTTATTATCTTATTTGCGCCTAAATTTATGTGCCCCCCCTCTCTTTTTTACCCTTCTTGTACAGGATACTGCAGGGGAGAGCCTGGGGAGCGTCCTTCCAGTGGAGCTGTGAAGAGAAAATGGCGCTGGTGTGCTGAGGAAGAAGGCCCCGCCACTTCAGCGGCGGGCTTCTCCCGCGTTTTGTATATCTTAATGGCGGGGGTTTTTGCACATATACAGTTTTCCAGACTGTATTATGTGCATAATATGCCAAAAGGTATTCTTATTGCTGCCCAGGGCGCCCCCCCCCCCAGCGCCCTGCACCCTACAGTGACCGGAGTGTGTGGTGTGCAGTGGGAGCAATGGCGCACAGCTGCAGTGCTGTGCGCTACCTTAATGAAGACCGGAGTCTTCTGCCGCCGATTTCATCTCCTTCTTCTGTCTTCTGGCTCTGCAAGGGGGACGGCGGCGCGGCTCCGGGAACGGACGATCGAGGTCAGGCCCTGTGTTCGAACCCTCTGGAGCTAATGGTGTCCAGTAGCCTAAGAAGCACAAGCTAGCTGCACGCAGGTAGGTTTGCTTCTCTCCCCTCAGTCCCACGTAGCAGTGAGTCTGTTGCCAGCAGATCTCACTGAAAATAAAAAACCTAACAAATACTTTCTTTTCTAGCAAGCTCAGGAGAGCCCACTAGGAGCACCCAGCTCTGGCCGGGCACAGATTCTAACTGAGGTCTGGAGGAGGGGCATAGAGGGAGGAGCCAGTGCACACCAGATAGTAACTAATCTTTCTTTTAGAGTGCCCAGTCTCCTGCGGAGCCCGTCTATTCCCCATGGTCCTTACAGAGTTCCCAGCATCCACTAGGACGTCAGAGAAATACTGATTATACTGGCGGGAGTCCCTGAACTAGTGCCCGGAGCACTGTTATTATACATGCCAGTCTGAGGTGAGGTCTCATGCTGCCCAGGGCGCCTCCCCCTGCACCCTGCAGTGCCATGATAAGCATGGGAGCATGGCGCGCAGCGCGCCCGCTGCGCGGTACCTCTTTTGCCATCACTGAAGTCTTCTGCCTTCTCATACTCACCCGGCTTCTATCTTCCGGCTTTTGTGAGGGCGGCTCTGGGAACAAGCAGCTAGGCGTACCGTAGTGATCGAACCCTCTGGAGCTAATGGTGTCCAGTAGCCTAAGAAGCAGAGCCCTTGAACTCTTAAGAAGTAGGTCTGCTTCTCTCCCCTCACTCCCACGATGCAGGGAGCCTGTAGCCAGCCGGTCTCCCTGAAAATAACAAAACGAAATAAAGTATTTTTCTGTGAAACTCAGGAGAGCTCCTCAGTGTGCATTCAGTCTCACTGGGCACAGAATCTAACTGGAGTCTGGGGGAGGGGCATAGAGGGAGGAGCCAGTTCACACCCATTCAAAGTCTTATAGTGTGCCCATGTCTCCTGCGGATCCCGTCTATACCCCATGGTTCTTGAAGCATCCCCAGCATCCTCTAGGACGTATGAGAAAAATATTTTGAATTGGTCCTGGACCATCAATCCAAGGCACCCCTGCAAGTGTCCTGAGGCACCACAGGCAGAGCCGGATTAAGGCTATGGGGGGCCCGGGGCCCATCAGATAGAGGGGCCCCTAATACAGAGGCAGATGAGTTTTATATATATATATATATATATATATATACATATACACACACACACACACATATATATGTGTGTGTGTGTGTGTGTGTGTGTGTGTGTGTGTATATATATATATATATATATATATATATTTCACATACATGCACCCACACACAGATATAGACAAATAAATATACACAAACATATGTACACATATATAAATACACTCTACCAGATCCATCATATTACATCCAGCGCCAGCCTTACTTTTTGCTGGCAGGTTGCTTTCTCACAGAAAACAGGAGAGTGAGAGATCACTCTTCTCTGTCTCCTCCAAGCCGCTCACGGCTGATCCACGTGCTGCCAGTGTCCTGCAGCCTGCGCGCTCAGCCAATAATGACTGAGCCGCAGGCTGCTACTTTACACGGTATTGGACAGCTGAGCCGTCGCTCAGCTGTCCTGTACTGTCAGAAGGCCGTGGCGCCGGCGCCGCGGCTGTTAGGTTGCCATGGCAACCAAAGGGGAGATAGAAGCCCCGCAGATCGGTAAGAGCTCCGATCTGTGGCGGGGGCCCCCTTTAGGAAGGGGGGCCTGGGGTACTTATCCCCATGGCACCCCCCTTAATCCGGCTCTGACCACAGGGTGCCACAGTACACAGTTTGAGAACCACTGGTCTAGTGTGTACCCAGCATAATTATTGCAGCTGGTCTGTGGGTTACAGCTCCCAGCCCCACTTCTGGAAAAAATACAACAATGTCATTTGAGTGACAAACTGCAGAGATTAACCCTTCCTGTGACTGCTGCACAGGGATCACACAACCTCTATTCATAGGGCTGAATTCACTTAGGGGAGAAGTTCTCGCCCCGCAAAGAAGTGCAAGTATATACCACACTTACAGTACCATTGGATTTGCAGATATTTTCTTGCAATACATTGGGCCCTCATTCCGAGTTGTTCGTTCGTTAGCTGCTTTTAGCAGCATTGCACATGCTAAGCCGCCGCCTACTGGAAGTGAATCTTAGCATAGCAGAATTGCGATTAGAAATTTCTTTGCAGTTTCTGAGTAGCTCGAGACTTACTCCTACACTGCGATCAGTCCAGTCAGTTTCGTTCCTGGTTTGACGTCACAAACACACCCAGCGTTCGCCCAGACACTCACCCGTTTCTTCAGACACTCCCGCGTTTTTCCCAGAAACACCTGCGTTTTTTCACACACACCCATAAAACGTCCAGTTTCCGCCCAGAAACACCCACTTCCTGTCAATCACACTCCGATCACCAGAACGAAGAAATTTCTCCGTTAAGCCGTGAGTAAAAAACAAATCTTTTTAGCAAATTTACTTGGCGCAGGTGCACTGCGAACGTTGCGCATGCGCAGTTTGCGACTAATCGCACCGATGCGAAGAAAAATAACGAGCGAACAACTCGGAATGAGGGCCTATATACATAGAAACATTGATTTTTACTGCAGGCATTAGGGTTAGTTTAGGGGTATGGGATAGGGTCAGGGCCAGCAACAGAAATCTCGGGGCCCAGTACACTGATATCTCTGGGGCTCCCTCAACCACCCTTAACTTGGCAGAGGGGATCTTTAAAAAAAAAATTTAGTCTTTGACTCAGACTGTCAGTGAGCCCGGCAGGTGGTTTTCATACTGGGCTACACAGCTCTTTGGTGGTGGAGGCAGGGACATACAGAAAACCGCCAGCGCAGCGACATGCATAATGATGGCAATACAGTATCGACCACAGGGACTGGACAAAGGGATGGGGTAAAAGGAGTGGGGAGGGTTTAGGTGGCCTGTTAATTGTTTTCCTGCTTAAATTGACCACTTGGAGCATACACTTTAACAAGCAATATTGGCACTGTGGCCCCATTATTTCTGTCCTTAATATTTGCGGCCCTCCTAAATCTCGGGGCCCTGCAAAAGTGTCCCCTTTGTCCCCCCCTGCCACCAGGCCTGCTCAGGCATTACCTATGGAGAAGCTGCGACATGACATCCTAGGACACCATGCATCACCATTATATTTGAGTGTGCCTTGGCAATATTTAAATCTTGCTCAGTGTGCTGGAAGTTGCAAAAGGTTGAAAATCTCTGTGCTACAGTGTCATCACTATGTTGTTATAATAACGCCCCAAAAACGCCGAAAGACATGCATTGGTGAAAAGGCTGCTGGAGGGGTCCGTCAGGGGCCCCTGTTTGCCACCCCTCCCCAGTATGCCTGTGCTGTAGCCAGTGGAAGGGGTGCCATCTTCCCGGTGATCTCTTCGGGAAGATGGCACCGTACATAGAAAGCAAAGACTCTGGCACTGCTCCAGATTGGCTGACGGTACACAAGCTCTGATTGGCTCACGAACGGGCGCCTGATTTAAGATACCAGTGCCGCGCCGCCGCCAGAGACCGGACTGAGGAGCAGGAGAGGCACGTGCTGCACTCTCCTGCCCTCGCTGCAAGCAAGGTGGTCAGGCCGCAAAAGAAAAAGTAAATTGTGTTTAGAATATGTCATACTTAGGTTCAGTTATGTGTTGAGGGACTGCTTTTGCCAATTTAATTAAGTATAAATCATTTGAATTGGTCCTGGACCACCAAACTATGGCACTACTGCAAGGTCCCCCTATCACCTCCCCCCCACACACACTTTCCCGAGGCACCCAAGGGTGTCACGGCCCCCAGTTTGGAAACTACTGCCATAAAAATAAATTTTCTTTTTTTAAGTAGTCATTCAGGTGCGTTGGGTAAGGTTTGACTGGCAGCCGGGATCCTGGTGGTCAGCATACCAACGTCAGGATCCCTGGCTGCCAGAATGCTGACAGGGGGCGAGCGAAACGAAGCTCCTTGCGGGCTCGCAGCGTTCTCCACATTGTGGGCTCAGTGGCTTGCTGCGCTCGCCACAGGTTCTATTCCCACTCAATTGGTGGCATGGACACCCACGAGTGGGAATAGTCCTCGGCCCCCTGCCGTGATTCTGGTGGCTGGGATCCCGGCGGCAGTATGCTGACCGCCGAGATGGTGACTACATCCCATTTAGATGACTATGTGGGAGTTTTATCATTATCATCCTATTTGTATGTAAAAAGTGTTGATAGGGGAGAGCGCTACTGTGCAGATTCCATACTGTTTCTTCAGGGAGGCTTCACTCCCTGTACCAAGATGGCTGCTGACCCAAAATACTGCACATAAGTGCGGCGCCATCTTGTCAATGTCTTAGAGCATCACAGTGGGAGACAGTAGATTTTCACTTAACTCCTCAGAGACCTGAGATTATCAGAGATCCACAACACTTCCAGTGATCCTGCACTGCTACCTGTTGCATACACTCATCAGCTGGGGAGCCGAATGACACCCCTCTCGTCTTAACCTCCGCTCAGTGAGAACCAGTATGTAACAGTGATTATGTGGGATTCATGTAAATATTTTATGCAATTCACAATATGAGCTTACCATCTTCGGAGTGTTGGAGAATTATTATACCTTTTTATTTTTTGGTCAGATATAGTTTTTGTATTATTATTATTATTATTATTATTATTATTATTATTTCAAAATGTGACTGGACCCTCTTTTGTCATTTTCACCTCAGCTCACTTTAAAATTTTCTAAAAGCAATTATAGAGTAAGACCATTTTCCTTACTGTGTAAGCTGCAGAACTAGGTGTCCTGTTAGTTGCTTTTTATTTTACCCTTGTATGCCTTACTGCCATGTTTTGCTTATCGAACAGTGTAACCTATGTAGTGCACCCAACATGGCTGCCTCACCTGGTACTCTCTTGTGTAGAATAAACAATGCATGGTTCTGAACTCTCCTAATATATTTGTCTCCCAAAATATGTGTAATTTCTTCACCTTTTGAGAGAATTTATTAATAAACACAACCTCAAGCAAAATATATTTAAAAAATAAATGTCTATTTTTATTTTAAGTAAAATTTAGCTGCTTCTTCTTTTTCTTCTTCGTCGTCTTATGATGATGATTATTATTATTATTTTGTAATTATTCATATTATTATTTACTCTGCATTCTAAAATAGGTCATTTCGGACTAAGATTGGTCCAGTAATCTTACAAACTTGTCCTATAAGAGGAATAAGATGGCGGGAGCCTCATGACTCATGAGGAGTCATCCTTCAGCACTCAGGAGAGGAAAAACCCCCTTGTGGAGGAAACCTCTGGGGACCCATGACTGAAGGACTGCCCATCCCTCTAGGCATTAAGAGACTATGCAGAGTTTGCCCAGACCACCCGCCCACCCACTAACCTTGCCTAACCCAGTCATCCCCTCTGTCAACTCAAATCTGCTATTTTGACCTATTTACCCAGCCAGAGAAAAGCGCATCTACGCGTCAATGGTGAAAGAGTGAAGAAAGAGAGCAAGAGATGAATGGGAGTGGGGCGAGTGGGGGTGCAGTCATAACCACCATAGCATTCATTTCTGATGCTAACAGGGATTACAACTGTACAAATGTAGCTATTCTCGTCGTGGCTACATCTTACCGCAATTGCGCCTTGTTAGGCACGACCGGACCGTGTATGTCTGGACGTGTGTGCCCCATTCACATGGATGGGAGCGGCAAATGCCGCAGCTCGGCATGGCTAGGCACAGGCGCACATAGCTGTGCCAAGGGTGCATATTTACCTCAGATGTAGCCATGATCAGCATGGCTACACCTCAGTGGCGTGCAGTGAGGTCAGTGGCTGGTGAGGCACTACAGCCATAATGTTCGCTGAATCCTGCCGATGACCCCTATCGCCACCGAGCCAATACCCACTACTGCCCCTGAGCCGATGCCCACTGCCAATGGCTTACAAACTCGCCCACCATCAACTGACCCAGCCCTCCGCCACTAATATGCATCTCAGTCCAATGCCGCCAATGCCCGCTGCCTGCTCATCATACTTGTGATATATTGTACATTTTTATGTTTGGGATTGGGAAGGGAGTGGAAGGAGGACATGAATGCAATTTTGCTGTCCAGGGCTTCCATTAACTTAATGGAAAAGGGTCTGAATGGATAAAAAAATGTAAAAAAAAAAAATGCGCGAGGTCCCCCCTCCTAAGTATAACCAGCCTCGGGATCTTTGAGCCAGTCCTGGTTGTTTAAATACTGTGAAAAAAATTGGACAGGGGTTCCCCGTATTTAGACAACCAGCACCAGGCTCTTAGTCCGGTCCTGGTTCAAAAAATACGGGGGGGACAAAAATGTCGGGGTCCCCCGTAACCAGCACCGGGCTCCACTAGCCAGGGAGATAATGCCACTGCCGGGGGACACATTTATGTAGGTCTCTGTGGCCATGGCATTACCCCCCCCCCCCCCCAATTAGTCACCCCTGGCTGGGATTCCCTGGAGAGGGGGACCCCCGGAGGATTTAAGGGGTCCCCCTCTCCAGGCACCCAAGGGCCAGGGTTGAAGCCCAAGGCTGTACCCAGCACCCCTGGGCGGTGGGTGCCAGGCTCATAGCCATAAGTGTGTCAAACAAATGAATATTTTTTGTTGTTGTGGAACTACAAGGTCCAGCAAGCCTCCCCCACTTGCTAGTACTTGGAGAACCTCAAGTACCACCATGCAGGGAAATAACAGGCTAGCTGGTACTTGCAGTTCTGCAACAACAAAAATACCCAAATAAAAACACAACACACACACACACCATGAAAGTAAAAATTTATTAAAACACACTTACACACTCACACATACTTACCTACATCCCACGCCAATCACGTCCACTTGTCCATGTAGAATCCAATAGGGGTACCTGTAAAATGAAAAATATATTTACAAACTTCGTTCTAATCCACAGGAGGGGAAAGGGAGAGAGAGAGAGAGAGACCTGGTTATGCTGCTGCCTGGGAGGAAGGAGCCAGCGGAACATGAAGGAGAGGGGAGAGCCGCAGAGAGTTATGCTGCTGCCTGGGAGGAAGGAGCCGTCGGAACACGAAGGAGAGGGGAGAGAGAGAGAGAGAGAGAGAGTGTGTCCCTGACCTGGTTATGCTGCTGCCTGGGAGGACGGAGCCAGCGGATGACGAAGGAGAGGGGAGAGCCGCACTTAGACACTGCCACTGCTATGCACGTCCTTTGCCCCGTACAGCACTGCTAGTGACAGTCAGATGCAGTCACTGTCAGTGCTGCAGCTGCTGCCCAGTGACCAATCACAGTGACAGGGGCGTGCTTTCAGATAGGCTGAAAGCACATCCCTGCTGTTCTGCGGCATTTGGGCAGGTGCCGCTTCCATTACTTATTTCAATGGGGTTTTACAGTCCTTTGCTTAGGCCCGCCCCCTGCCTCCGGCCGATTACAATGCACAGCGTGAGGCACCGTTCTCGGTGCCACACAAATGTATTTAAGCAGCCATTTACAATCTAAAAAAAATTAACATAATATAAAAAAAATAAGAATTTACTCACCGGTAATTCTATTTCTCGTAGTCCGTAGTGGATGCTGGGGACTCCGTAAGGACCATGGGGAATAGACGGGCTCCGCAGGAGACTGGGCACTCTAAAGAAAGATTAGGTACTATCTGGTGTGCACTGGCTCCTCCCTCTATGCCCCTCCTCCAGACCTCAGTTAGGGAAACTGTTAGGGAAACTGTGCCCGGAAGAGCTGACATTACAAGGAAAGGATTTTGGAATCAAGGGTAAGACTCATACCTGCCACACCAATCACACCAATCACACCGTACAACTCGTGATAACCTTACCCAGTTAACAGTATGAACAACAACTGAGCATCACTCAAAGGATGGCTCATAACAATAACCCTTTATTAAGCAATAACTATATACACGTATTGCAGAAAGTCCGCACTCGGGACGGGCACCCAGCATCCACTACGGACTACGAGAAATAGAATTACCGGTGAGTAAATTCTTATTTTCTCTAACGTCCTAGTGGATGCTGGGGACTCCGTAAGGACCATGGGGATTATAACCCAAACGGGCGGGAGAGTGCGGATGACTCTGCAGCACCGAATGAGCAAACACAAGGTCCTCCTCAGCCAGGGTATCAAACTTGTAGAACTTTGCAAAAGTGTTTGAACCCGACCAAGTAGCCGCTCTGCAAAGCTGTAAAGCCGAGACCCCTCGGGCAGCCGCCCAAGAAGAGCCCACCTTCCTTGTGGAATGGGCTTTCACTGATTTTGGATGCGGCAATCCAGCCGCAGAATGAGCCAGCTGAATCGTGCTACAGATCCAGCGAGCAATAGTTTGCTTTGAAGCAGGAGCACCCAGCTTATTGGGTGCATACAGAATAAACAGCGAGTCAGTCTTCCTGACTCCAGCCGTTCAGGAAACATATATTTTCAAAGCCCGGACTACGTCCAGCAACTTGGAGTCCTCCAAGTCCCGAGTAGCCGCAGGGACCACAATAGGTTGGTTCAAATGAAACGATGATACCACCTTTGGGAGAAATTGGGGACGAGTCCGCAATTCTGCCCTGTCCATATGGAAGATCAAATAAGGGCTTTTACATGACAAAGCCGCCAATTCTGATACATGCCTCGCCGATGCTAAGGCCAACAGCATGACCACTTTCCACGTGAGATACTTTAGTTCCACGGTCTTAAGTGGTTCAAACCAGTGGGATTTCAGGAAATCCAACACAACGTTAAGATCCCAAGGTGCCACTGGTGGCACAAAAGCGGGCTGAATATGCAGCACTCCCTTTACAAACGTCTGAACCTCAGCCAGTGAAGCCAGTTCTTTTTGAAAGAAAATGGATAGGGCCGAAATCTGGACCTTTATGGACCCTAATTTCAGGCCCATAGTCACACCTGACTGTAGGAAGTGCAGAAATCGACCCAGCTGGAATTCCTCTGTAGGGGCCATCCTGGCCTCACACCAAGCAACATATCTTCGCCATATACGGTGATAATGCTTAGCTGTTACATCCTTCCTAGCTTTTATCAGCGTAGGAATCACTTCATCCGGGATGCCCTTTTCCGTTAGGATCCGGCGTTCAACCGCCATGCCGTCAAACGCAGCCGCGGTAAGTCTTGGAACAGACAGGGCCCCTGTTGCAACAGGTCCTGTCTGAGAGGCAGAGGCCATGGGTCCTCTGTGATCATCTCTTGTAGTTCTGGGTACCAAGTCCTTCTTGGCCAATCCGGAACGATGAGTATTGTTCTCACTCCTCTTTTTCTTACTATTCTCAGTACCTTGGGTATGAGAGGAAGAGGAGGGAACACATATACCGACTGGAACACCCAGGGTGTCACTAGAGAGTCCACAGCTATCGCCTGAGGGTCCCTTGACCTGGCGCAATATCTTTTTAGCTTTTTGTTGAGGTGGGACGCCATCATGTCCACCTGTGGCAGTTCCCATCGATTTGCAATCTGTGTGAAGACTTCTTGATGAAGTCCCCACTCTCCCGGGTGGAGGTCGTGTCTGCTGAGGAAGTCTGCTTCCCAGTTGTCCACTCCCGGAATGAACACTGCTGACAGTGCTTGTACGTGAATCTCCGCCCAACGAAGAATCTTTGTGGCTTCTGCCATCGCCACCCTGCTTCTTGTGCCGCCCTGGCGGTTTACATGGGCGACCGCCGTGATGTTGTCTGACTGAATCAGCACTGGTTGGTCTCGAAGCAGGGGCTCCGCTTGACTCAGGGCGTGGTATATGGCCCTTAGTTCCAGTATATTTATGTGCAGACAAGTCTACTGACTTGACCACAGCCCTTGGAAGTTTCTTCCCTGAGTGACTGCCCCCCATCCGCGGAGGCTTGCATCCGTGGTCACCAGGACCCAGTCCTGTATGCCGAACCTGCGGCCCTCGAGAAGATGAGCACTCTGCAGCCACCACAGAAGAGACACCCTGGCCCTCGGGGACAGGGTGATCAGCCGATGCATCTGAAGATGCGATCCGGACCACTTGTCCAACAAATCCCACTGAAAGATCCTCGCATGGAACCTGCCGAAGGGAATGGCTTCATATGAGGCCACCATCTTTCCCAGGACTCGCGTGCAGTGATGCACCGACACCTGTTTTGGTTTTAGGAGGTCCCTGACCAGAGTCACTAACTCCTGGGCCTTCTCCTCCGGGAGAAACACCTTCTTCTGTTCTGTGTCCAGAATCATACCCAGGAAGGGCAGACGCGACGTAGGAATCAGCTGCGACTTTGGAATATTCAGAATCCAGCCGTGCTGTTGCAACACTTCCTGAGAGTGTGCTACGCTGATCAACAACTGCTCTCTGGACCTCGCCCTTATGAGGAGATTGTCCAAGTACGGGATAACCGTAACTCCTTGCTTCCGAAGGAGTACCATCATTTCGGCCAATACCTTGGTAAATACTCTCGGTGCCGTGGACAGACCAAACGGCAACGTCTGGAATTGGTAATGACAGTCCTGTACCACAAACCTGAGGTAATCCTGGTGAGGTGGATAAATGGGGACATGCAAGTAAGCATCCTTGATGTCCAGAGAAACCATAAAATCCCCCTCTTCCAGGCTTGCAATGACCGCTCTGAGCGATTCCATTTTGAACTTGAATTTTTTCATATAAATGTTCAAGGATTTTAAATTCAGAATGGGTCTTACCGAACCGTCCGGTTTCGGTACCACAAACAGTGTGCAATAGTAACCCCTTCCCTGTTGAAGGAGGGGGACCATTATTATCACTTGCTGGAGGTACAGCTTGTGAATTGCCGCCAGGACTACCTCCCTTTCCGTGGGGCAAGCTGGCAAGGCTGATTTTAGGTAACGGTGAGGGGGAGTCACTTCGAACTCCAGCTTGTATCCCTGAGATACAATTTGTATAGCCCAAGGATCCACCTGTGAGCGAACCCACTGGTTGCTGAATTTTCGGAGACGCGCCCCCACCGCTCCTGGCTCCGCCTGTGGAGTCCCAGCGTCATGCGGTGGACTTAGTGGAAGCCGGGGAGGACTTTTGTTCCTAGGAACTAGCTGTATGGTGCAGCTTCTTTCCTCTACCCCTGCCTCTGGCAAGAAAGGATGCACCTCTGACCTTCTTGCTTCTCTGAGAACGAAAGGACTGCATTTGATAATACGGTGCTCTCTTAGGCTGTGAGGAAACCTGAGGCAAGAAAGTCGACTTTCCAGCTATCGCTGTGGACACAAGGTCCGAGAGGCCGTCCCCAAACTATTCCTCACCCTTATAAGGCACAACCTCCATGTGTTTTTTAGAATCGGCATCCCCTGTCCATTGCCGAGTCCATAAGACCCTCCTGGCAGAAATGGACATTGCATTAATTCTAGAGCCCAGCAGGCAAATGTCCCTCTGGGCATCCCGCATATATAAGACGGCATCTTTTATATGGCCCAGGGTTAGCAAGACAGTATCCCTGTCCAGGGCATCTATGTCCTCTGACAGAGTATCTGTCCATGCTGCTACAGCGCTACACATCCAGGCTGAAGCAATAGCTGGTCTCAGTAGAGTACCAGAGTGTGTATACACTGACTTCAAGATAGCTTCCTGCTTCCTATCCGCAGGATCCTTTAGGGCGGCCGTATCCTGAGACGGCAGGGCCACCTTCTTAGATAAGCGTGTCAGCGCCTTGTCTACCCTAGGGGAGGATTCCCAACGTAACCTGTCCGTTGGCGGGAAAGGGTACGCCAGCAGTAATTTTTTTGGAAATCACCACTTTCTTATCAGGGGAACTCCACGCTTCTTCACATAACTTATTTAATTCATGTGACGGGGGAAAAGTCACTGCCTGCTTTTTCTCCCCAAACATATACACCCTCTTGTCAGGGACAGGGTTAACCTCTGAAATGTGCAATACATCTTTCATTGCAATAATCATGTAGCGGATGGCCTTGGTCATCTTAGGCTGTAATTGTGCCTCATCATCGTAGACACTGGAGTCGGACTCCGTGTCGGCATCTGTGTCAACCACCTGAGATAGTGGGCGTTTATGAGACCCTGACGGCCTCTGAGTCGCCTGGGCAGGCCCGGGTTGAGACCCCGGCTGTTCCAAGGCTGCAGCGTCATCAAACCTTTTATGCAAGGAGCTTACATTATCATTTAAGACCTTCCACATATCCATCCAATCAGGTGTCGGCCCCGACGGCGGCGACACCACATTTATCCGCACTTGCTCCGCCTCCACGTAACCCTCCTCATCAAACATGTCGACACAGCCGTACCGACACACAGCACACACACAGGGAATGCTCTGACTGAGGACAGGACCCCACAAAGGCCTTTGGGGAGACAGAGAGAGAGTATGCCAGCACACACCACAGCGCTATATAACCCAGGGATATTCACTATAATAAGTGATTACCCAATAGCTGCCGATTTTATGTCTTTTGCGCCTAAATTTATGTGCCCCCCCTCTCTTTTTTACCCTTCTTGTACCTGGATACTGCAGGGGAGAGCCTGGGGAGCGTCCTTCCAGCGGAGCTGTGAAGAGAAAATGGCGCTGGTGTGCTGAGGAAGAAGGCCCCGCCCCCTCAGCGGCGGGCTTCTGTCCCGCTTCTGTGTGAAAAAAATGGCGGGGGGTTTTACATATATACAGTGCCTGACTGTATATATGTATGTTATGCCAAAAAGGTACTTCAATTGCTGCCCAGGGCACCCTACAGTGACCGGAGTGTGAAAGTGTGCTGGGAGCAATGGCGCACAGCTGCGTTGCTGTGCGCTACCTTAAATGAAGACAGGAGTCTTCAGCCGCCGTTTTCGCCGTCTTCAAGATTCTGTTCTTCTGGCCCTGCGAGGGGGACGGCGGCGCGGCTCCGGGAACGGACGATCGAGGACAGATGCCTGTGTTCGAACCCTCTGGAGCTAATGGTGTCCAGTAGCCTAAGAAGCGCAACCTAGCTGTAGACAGGTAGGTTTGCTTCTCTCCCCTCAGTCCCTCGTAGCAGTGAGTCTGTTGCCAGCAGAAGCTCACTGAAAATAAAAAACCTAACAAATACTTTCTTTTCTAGCAAGCTCAGGAGAGCCCACTAGGAGCACCCAGCTCTGGCCGGGCACAGATTCTAACTGAGGTCTGGAGGAGGGGCATAGAGGGAGGAGCCAGTGCACACCAGATAGTACCTAATCTTTCTTTAGAGTGCCCAGTCTCCTGCGGAGCCCGTCTATTCCCCATGGTCCTTACGGAGTCCCCAGCATCCACTAGGACGTTAGAGAAATATACTTATGACACAGAATATGTGTCATAAGTATCTTCTTTGTATTATTTTAATCAGGAATGACAGGGGAGGCACTGCCTCCCCTGACTGCACGTCCTTGCTACACCTGTATATAGTATTGGATAAAAACAAAAGTAATGATTAAAGCACAATATAATTCTTTTACACCTCTTTACATTAATAGAAATAGATCAGCCTGCAATACTGGCACACTGGGATTTAAGCAGGCAGAGAGAGAGTAAAGGATTTAATTTGCAACATTATAGGCTCACCAAACAACTCCAAGGAGATGTCATCGGTGCAGTCGCACATAAAGGATTTAATTAGGAACATTATAGGCCCATCTAGACAGCGCTCTTCAAATATCTCCAATGGCCCATTTGCAGCCGCTTGTGGTTGTTAGGTAACAGTACTGTCCCAGCAGGTGTGAAATTTTGTTTATATCCAATACTATGCTATCCCCAAGGTCATAAGTCAAATATTATAAAAGTCATGCTTAAAGTCTGCTGACGATTCGAATTAAGCAGCTCTTATCTTTGTCCAGTCACTAACCTTCTGCCAGTGTGTTATGCCGGGCCATGCCTCTGAGGCATATGCAAGAGACAGCAACAGCAAAGCCCTGTATAGGCAGTTGCCATTATGACATCACAGCATGACCTCACAAACCCCACCAGACCGGCTAAGACTGGTTATTTCTGATTTGAGGCCCTTGTTGTCTATTATGCAAAAAAGTTTACAGGAAATAGCGCATAATTCTGTTCCAATCAAAATGAAGGAATACTTAGTCCTTTAGTTCATTAAGTACAAGGATGTAACCCAATTTTCTTTTTATTGGTTTCTCATTCATATATGGAATCCATCGTCCGTCAAAACGGAGATCCTCAAAAGTAAAACCCAAAAACAGAAAATATAGGGGGTAATTCCAAGTTGATCACAGCAGGAATTTTGTTAGCAGTTGGGCAAAACCATGTGCACTGCAGGGGAGGCAGATATAACATGTGCAGAAAGAGTTAGATTTGGGTGGGTTATTTTGTTTCTGTGCAGGGTAAATACTGGCTGCTTTATTTTTACGCTGCAAATTAGATTGCAGATTGAACACACCACACCCAAATCTAACTCTCTCTGCACATGTTAAATCTGCCTCCCTTGCAGTGCACATGGTTTTGCCCAACTGCTAACAAAATTCCTGCTGCGATCAACTTGGAATTACCCCCATAGTGTAGTATAGTTGATATTTCTGGAGACACCCTCCACCAAAGTGTATAGTGATGATTATGCTGAATCCATATAACAGGTATAGCGTATCTAAACTCGCATAGTGATGAGGTCACTTAGGCTCATAAAGGTATCTTTAGCTTTAACACACAGGGGTATATTTACTAAGGTTCGTATTTGTAGTGATTTAGTGGGAGATTAAACTCAAATTACATCGTTCGTGTGTTTTTTTCAACTTTTTGAATAAAGTGCATGTAATTTACTAAGCTGCCGAGTTGTCTTCTTTTGTATTTTCTGATGTCGATGTGATTCATATTGTCGGGCAGTGTTTTACGGGAGTGATTAGTAAAACACTGCCGGACTTAACACAATGAATCCCGGCCGGATCAGTGAGATCCGTGCAGGGCTTCATTGTGTACATTATATGAAGTCTGTAAAGTGTTAAAAAAAAAAAACAATGTGTGGGGTCCCTCCTCCTAAGCATAACCAGCCTCGGGCTCTTTGAGTCGGTCCTGGTTGAAAAAGATAGGATTTGAATACCTACCGGTAAATCCTTTTCTCCTAGTCTGTAGAGGATGCTGGAGTCCACTTCAGTACCATGGGGTATAGACGGTTCCGCAGGAGCCATGGGCACTTTAAGACTTTTCAAGGGTGTGAACTGGCTCCTCCCTCTATGCCCCTCCTCCAGCCCTTAGTTATAGGAACTGTGCCCAGGGAGACGGACATTTCGAGGAAAGGATTTACTTTTATACTAATGGTGAGATTCATACCAGCTCACACCTCAACCATGCACAACATGGCATTCAACATGACACACGCCAACAGGCATGAACCATTTACAGCAACATGCTGAAAACAAATGAAACACAACTTGTGTAACTATAAAGAACAAACTGCAGGTAAAGTACGCACTGGGTCGGCCGCCCAGCATCCTCTACGGACTAGGAGAAAAGGATTTACTGGTAGGTATTAAAATCCTGTTTTCTCATACGTCCTAGAGGATGCTGGGGTCCACTTCAGTACCATGGGGTTATACCAAAGCTCCAGTACGGGCGGGAGAGTGCGGATGACCCTGCAGCACCGATTGACCAAACTTGAGGTCCTCATCGGCCAAAGTGTCAAATTTATAAAATTTAGCAAATGTGTTTGACCCTGACCAAGTAGCTGCTCGGCAAAGTTGTAAAGCCGAGACGCCCCGGGCAGCCGCCCAGGATGAGCCCACTTTCCTTGTAGAATGGGCCTTCACCGATTTTGGTACCGGCAAGCTTGCCGTAAAATGAGCGTGCTGAATTGTCCCTCTGATCCAGCACGCAATAGTCTGCTTAGAAGCAGGACACCCAATCTTGCTGGGAGCATACAGGACAAACAGAGCCTCTGTTTTCCGTAACTGAGCTGTTCTTGCGACATAAATCTTCAAAGCTCTAACCACATCTAGAGACTGTGACTCAGTGAAAGTGTCAGTAGCTACTGGCACCACAATAGGTTGGTTTATGTGGAAGGATGAAACCACCTTTGGAAGAAATTGTTGACGAGTTCTTAACTCTGCCCTATCTTCATGGAAGATCAGGTAAGGGCTCTTGTGAGACAAGGCCCCCAACTCAGACACCCGCCTTGCGGATGCCAAGGCCAAAAGCATCACCACTTTCCAAGTGAGAAACTTCAACTCTATCTCCTGCAGAGTTTCAAACCAATCTGAGTGAAGGATCTGCAACACCACATTAAGGTCCCATGGTGCCACTGGAGGCACAAATGGAGGTTGGATGTGCAGAACCCCTTTCACAAACGTCTGAACTTCTCGAAAGGAGGCCAATTGTTTTTGAAAGAAAACTGATAAGGCCGAAATCTGGACCTTGATTGACCCCAATCTAAGGCCCGCATCCACAAAAGCCTGCAGAAAATTGAGAAAACGTCCCAACTCAAACTCTTCCGTAGGAGCCTTCTTGGATTCACACCAAGACACATATTTTCTCCAAATACGGTGGTAATGTTTAGACGTTACTCCTTTCCTGGCCTGAATAAGAGTGGTGATGACTTCCTTGGGAATACCCTTTCGGGCTAGGATCCGGCGCTCAACAGCCATGCCGTCAAACGTAGCCGCGGTAAGTCTTGATACACACATGGCCCCTGCTGTAGTAGGTCCTCTCGAGGAGGAAGAGGCCGAGTATCTTCTATGAGCAACTCCTGAAGATCTGGATACCAATCCCTCCTTGGCCAGTCTGGGGCAATGAAGATTGCTCGAACTCTTGTTCTTATTATTTTGAGAACTTTTGAAATCAGTGGAAGTGGAGGGAAAACATATACCGACCGAAATACCCACTGGGTCACCAGTGCATCCACTGCTATTGCTTGAGGGTCTCTCGGCCTGGAACAATATCTCTGAAGCTTCTTGTTTAGACTAGATGCCATCATGTCTACTTGAGGAACTCCCCAAAGACTTGTTACCTCTGCGAAGACTTCTTGGTGGAGGCCTCACTCTCCTGGATGGAGATCGTGTCTGCTGAGGAAGTCTGCTTCCCAGTTGTCCACTCCCGGAATTAAAATTGCTGACAGAGCTCTTACATGTCTTTCTGCCCAGTGGAGAATCCTTGTCACCTCTGCCATTGCCGCTCTGCTTTTCGTTCTGCCTTGCCTGTTTATGTACGCGACTGCTGTTACATTGTCCGACTGGATCTGCACGGGATGATCTTGAAGAAGATGTACCGCTTGTAGAAGGCCGTTGTAAATGGCTCTCAATTCCAGAACGTTTATGTGAAGGCAGGCTTCCTGACTTGACCATATTCCTTGGAAGCTTTTCCCCCTGTGTGACAGCTCCCCAGCCTCAGAGACTTGCATCCGTGGTTATTAGGACCCAGTCGTGAATCCCAAACCTGCGTCCCTCTAGTAGGTGAGAACTGTGTTGCCACCACAGGAGCGAAATCCTGGCTTTGGGGAACAGGATTATTCCGGTGCATGTGTAGGTGGGATCCGGACCACTTGTCCAACAGGTCCCACTGGAATACTCTGGTATGAAATTGGCCAAACTGTATAGTCTCGTAGGCCGCTACCATTTTCCCCAACAACCGAATGCATTGATGGATCGGCACGCTTGTTGGTTTCAATATTTGTTTGACCATTTTCTGGATTTCCAGAGCCTTTTCCACTGGAAGAAAAACTCTCCGTACTTCTGTGTCCAGAATCATCCCTAAAAAGGACAATCTTGTTGTCGGTTTCAACTGCGACTTTGGAAAATTCATGATCCAACCGTGTTGTTGGAGTATTGACAGGGAGAGTGCGCCAACTGTTCCCTGGATCTCGCTTTTATCAGGAGATCGTCCAGATAAGGAATTATATTGACTCCTTTTTGACGAAGGAGGACCATCATCTCCGCCATCACCTTGGTGAATACCCTCGGTGCCGTGGAGAGTCCGAATGGCAACGTCTGGAACTGGTAATGGCAATCCTGTACTGCGAATCTCAGATAAGCTTGGTGAGGAGGGTAAATGGGAACATGCAAGTAAGCATCTTTTATGTCTACTGACACCATGAAGTCCCCCTTCTCCAGACTGGAAATCACTACCCTCAGGGATTCCATCTTGAACTTGAACCTTTTCAGGTAGAGATTCAGATTTTTCAGGTTTAAAATCGGTCTGACCGAGCCGTCTGGCTTTGGAACTACTAAGAGGCTTGAATAAAAACCTTCTTGCTGTGACAAGGGTACCAGGACAATGACCTGATCCTGACATAATTTTTTAATTGCCGTTGTTACTGCCTCTCTTTCTGGAAGAGAAGCTGGCAAGGTCGATTTGAAAAATCGGCATGGGGGGACGTCTTGAAACTCTAGTTTGTACCCATGGAACACTATTTGTAAGACCCATGGGTCCAGGCCAGATTGAATCCAGATTTGACTGAAAAGTTTCAGACGTGCTCCCACCCGAGCGGACTCCCGCAAGGGAGCCCCAGCGTCATGCTGCAGATTTGGCAGACGCAGGGGTGGACTTCTGCTCCTGCGATCCGGGAGACGCTGCGGATTTCTTTCCTTTTCCCCTTCCCCTACCTGCAAAAAAGGGGGAACCTTTGGCCTTTTTGTATTTGTTGGGCCGAAAGGACTGCATGTGAGAGTGATGTGTCTCTTTCGCCGGTGTAGGAGCATAAGGCAAGAATTGTTGACTTACCTGCGGTAGCCGCCGAGACTAACACATCCAGCCCATCACCAAACAAGGCCTCACCTTTATACGGGAGAGCCTCCATATTTCTTTTGGAATCTGCATCAGCATTCCACTGGGGAATCAACAACGCCCTCCGAGCCGATACTCCCATGGTAGCGGTTCTTGATCCCAAGAGACCAATATATTTTATGGTTTCTAGTACGTACGCAGCAGCGTCTTTGATATGACCTAACGTTAGCAGTATCTCGTCTCCATCTATTGTGTCAATGTCTAATGACAAGTTTTCTGACCACTTCTCAATAGCACTACTCACCCATGCACAGACAATGGTAGGCCTGAGTAGTGTCCCATTGGCCACATCAATAGATCACCTTACTCACTTGCGTCTGTCGGCTCCTTAAGTGAAACCATTCCAGGCGCAGGGAGAAACACCTTTTCTCTTTTATGACAGGGCCCTGTCTAAAATGCGGGGTGACTCCCACCTTTTGGAAAAAGGTAAGCTGCCTGAATTCCTTTTGGGAATCTGAAATTTCTTTTCAGGTTAAATCAGACTCCCTCCAAAAGACTGTTCAACTCCTGAGGTGGAGGGAAAATTACATTACTTCTTTACTAAAGTAAACCCTCTCCTTGTGGTAAAAGAGGGGGCTTCGTAACTTCTAACACCACCTTTATAGCTAAAACATGTTTTGAATGCTTTTTTGCTAACTTAGGACCTATTCCCCTGGAATCACTAGTGTCGACACAGGAATCAGAGTCCGTGTCGGTATCAGTTTGTACTACTTGTGCAAATTTGTATGTGACCCAGAGGGGTCCCTGTGGATGAAAGGCAGAACTATTAAAAATCACATCTTTAACAGATTATTTTCAGTTTTCTGTATAAGATTCAGTCCAACCTCTTACTGATATGATTCACACTATCATGTAACCTTTCACCCAGTCAGGCTCTTGGTGTCATAATACACCTCTGTGTCCCTAACGTCTCCCACAGAGGAAGAGTTCCCTGCCATGGACATGTCACACACGTGCACAACCACACCACAGACACTCCGGGACTTATAGGGTACAGACCCACAGTAAAATCTGTCAGAGGCACACAGATAGGATTTGCCAGTTCACAACCCAGCGCCAGTAACACAATATCTATGAACACAAAATGCCCACTGACATGCAGCGCTTTTATAATGTTAATCACACAATTATATAGCACCAAAATTCACTGTGCCCCCCCCCCCTGTTTTGCACCCTGATACTTGTTCAGCAGTGGAGGAGGACCAGCGTTCTTCTCTGCAGTCTGGAAGAGAGAAAATGGCGCTGAGCAGTGTGCAGGCTGACTGAGGAGGAAGCTCCACTCTTCAATGGCGTGTTTCTCCTCAGCTTTTATGAGGTAATGTTTTATACTGGCGGGGGTAGGACTGTGCCTTAGCAACTTATGCCCCTTATTTATGCCAGTTTCCATAGGTTTCATGTTGCCCAGGGCGACCCCCTTCCCCCCCCCCCCCCCCGCACCCTGCAGTGCCTGTGTATGTGTGGGCAACATGGCACGCTGCGCTCCCGTCACTTTCTTGATTGAAGATCTGTCTTCTAACACTCACCTGTCTTCTGACTTCTGGCTCTGTGAGGGGGGTGACGGCATGCTGTGGGAGTGAGCATCTAGGCACGGCTAGCGTTCAGTTCCTTTCAGGAGCTAATGGTGTCCTGTCAGCCAGAAGCAGAGCCATGAAACTCTTTAGGAAGTTGGTTCCTACTTCTGCCCCCTCGGTCCCACGAAGCAGGGAGACTGTTGCCAGCAGTTCTCCCTGAAAATAAAAAACCTAACCTAAGTCTTTTCAGAGAAACTCAGTGAAGCTCCTCGGGAGTGCATCCAGTCTGCCTGGGCACATTTCTAAAACTGAGGTCTGGAGGAGGGGCATAGAGGGAGGAGCCAGTTCACACCCTTGAAAAGTCTTAAAGTGCCCATGGCTCCTGCGGAACCTTCTATACCCCATGATACTGATGTGGACCCCAGCATCCTCTAGGACGTATGAGAAATACAGGGAAAAACTGACTGGGGTCCCCCCATATTTAATCAACCAGCATCGGGCTCTGCGTCTGGTCCTGGTTCAAAAAATACGCGGGACAAAAGATGTAGGGGTCCCCCGTATTTTTTAAACCAGCGCCGGGCTCCACTAGCCAGAGAGATAATGCCACAGCCAGGGGACACTTTTATACAGGTCCCTGCGGCCGTGGCATTACCCTCCCAACTAGTCACCCCTGACCGGGGTACCCTGGAGGAGTGGGGACCCTTTAAATCAAGGGGTCCCCCCTCCAGCGACCCAAGAGCCAGGGGTGAAGCCCGAGGCTGTCCCGCCCATCCGTGGGCGGTAGATAGGAGGCTGATGGCCATCGTGTAAAAGTAAAGAATATTGTTTTTTTGTAGAAGAACTCCAAGTCCCAGCAAGCCTCCCCCGCAAGCTGGTACTTAGTAAACCACAAGTACCAGCATGCAGTGGAAAAACAAGCCCGCTGGTACCTGTAGTTCTACAAAAAAATACCCCAAAAAATACACAAGACACACACCATGACAGTATAACTTTACTTGACATACATGCACACTTACACACACATACTTACCTATGTTGACACGGATCCCCTCGGTCCTCTTGTCCAGTAGAATCCACAGGGTACTTGTAAATAAAAATTATACTTACAAACAATCCGGTGTAGATCTGTCCTCTTCTTTAACTTTGTAATCCACGTACTTGTTAAAAATAAAAAAACGAATAACCCGGTCCACGCACTTAAAGGGGATCCATGTTTACAAATGGAACCCCTTTCCCCAACTGGCGGGACCCCCCATGACTTCTGTCAGTGAAGGTCCCGCCAGCCAATCAGGGAGAGCTACGTCATGGCACTCTTCTGATTGGCTGTGCGCTCCTGAACTGTCAATCAGAGGAGCGCACTGGTTACAATGTAGAGTAGCGGCGCTCCATTGTAACCAATGATGGGAACTTTGCGGTCTGCGGTTAACCACTACGTTAATTGGGGTCACTCTTGTGGGTGACCCCAATTAACTTCGCGGGTGAAGCCCGAGGCTGTCCCCTCCCATCCACCGCCCACGGATGGGCGGGACAGCCTCGGGCTTCATCCCTGGCCCTTGGGTGGCTGGAGGGGGGGATCCCTTGATTTAAGGGGTCCCCATCTCCTCCAGGGTACCCCAGCCAGGGGTGACTAGTTGGGGGGGTAATGCCATGGCCGCAGGGACCAGTATAAAAGTGTCCCCCGGCTGTGGCATTATCTCTCTGGCTAGTAAAGCCTGGTGCTGGTTTAAAACATATGGGGGACCCCTACGTCTTTTGTCACCTGTATTTTTTTAACCAGGACCGGACGCAGAGCCCGGTGCTGGTTGATTAAATATGGGGGGACCCCAGTCATTTTTTCCCCTGTATTTTTTCAACCAGGACCAGCTAAAAAAGCCCGAGGCTGGTTATGCTTGGGGGGGGACCCCCACGCAATTTTGGGGGGGATTTTTAACCCTTTCACACCCCTTCCCACAGATAAGCATGCACAGATCTCACTGATCCGTGCATGCCTATCAGAATACGAATAAAAAAAGCAGGTCTATTTGAAAACTGCTTTTTTTTACGATTTGTAACATTTACCGGCAGTGTTGTTTGGCTATTGCCAGCAGTGATTGTGAATACGAATTCTTAGTAAATTACTGAGTTTTATAAAATAACAGGCGTGTTTGACCGATGGTGTATTCATTCGTATTTTTTTCCTCTGCCCTCAAAACAAATACGAATGCCCTCATCACTGCCAAGATTTCTGTTTAGTAAATTCCCGAGATGACACTTTGGGGGGGGGGGGGGATCGGTCAAAATCGGGAGCTTAGTAAATATACCCCCCAGTGTGAACCGACAAAATCAGATACTTCAACTTCGTCTTTCCCAAAACGAAAGACGTACCATACTCACATAGGATGAAGTGGTTCAAAATAAGTAGCAGTTTCTTTAGTCTTTGATACTTGTATAAGTTCCCACTTCATGATGCGGTTAAACTCAGAAAAAAAGATAAAAGATATATGGTGTAGTACGTTTACAACACAGCAAGATTACACTCAAAGGCCCTCATTCCGAGTTGTTCGCTCGGTATTTTTCATCGCATCGCAGAGAAAATCCGCTTAGTGCGCATGCGCAATGTTCGCACTGCGACTGCGCCAAGTAACTTTACTATGAAGAAAGTATTTTTACTCACGGCTTTTTCTTCGCTCCGGCGATCGTAATGTGATTGACAGGAAATGGGTGTTACTGGGCGGAAACACGGCGTTTCAGGGGCGTGTGGATGAAAACGCTACCGTTTCCGGAAAAAACGCAGGAGTGGCCGGAGAAACGGTGGGAGTGCCTGGGCGAACGCTGGGTGTGTTTGTGACGTCAACCAGGAACGACAAGCACTGAACTGATCGCACAGGCAGAGTAAGTCTGGAGCTACTCTGAAACTGCTAAGTAGTTAGTAATCGCAATATTGCGAATACATCGGTCGCAATTTTAAGAAGCTAAGATTCACTCCCAGTAGGCGGCGGCTTAGCGTGTGTAACTCTGCTAAATTCGCCTTGCGACCGATCAACTCGGAATGAGGGCCAAAAGGTGAACAGGATATAGTGATGTGCACCGGACATTTTTCGGGTTTTGTGTTTTGGTTTTGGATTTGGTTCCGCGGCCGTGTTTTGGATTCGGACGCGTTTTGGCAAAACCTCACCGAAATTTTTTTGTCGGATTCGGGTGTGTTTTGGATTCGGGTGTTTTTTTCAAAAAACCCTAAAAAACAGCTTAAATCATAGAATTTGGGGGTCATTTTGATCCCATAGTATTATTAACCTCAATAACCATAATTTCCACTAATTTCCAGTCTATTCTGAACACCTCACACCTCACAATATTATTTTTAGTCCTAAAATTTGCACCGAGGTCGCTGTGTGACTAAGCTAAGCGACACAAGTGGCCGACACAAACACCTGGCCCATCTAGGAGTGGCACTGCAGTGTCAGACAGGATGGCACTTCAAAAAAATTGTCCCCAAACAGCACATGATGCAAAGAAAAAAAGAGGCGCAATGAGGTCTCTGTGTGACTAAGCTGAGCGACACAAGTGGCCGACACAAACACCTGGCCCATCTAGGAGTGGCACTGCAGTGTCAGACAGGATGGCACTTCAAAAAAATTGTCCCCAAACAGCACATGATGCAAAGAAAAAAAGAGGCGCAATGAGGTCGCTGTGTGACTAAGCTAAGCGACACAAGTGGCCGACACAAACACCTGGCCCATCTAGGAGTGGCACTGCAGTGTCAGACAGGATGGCACTTCAAAAAAATTGTCCCCAAACAGCACATGATGCAAAGAAAAATGAAAGAAAAAAGAGGTGCAAGATGGAATTGTCCTTGGGCCCTCCCACCCACCCTTATGTTGTATAAACAGGACATGCACACTTTAATGAACCCATCATTTCAGCGACAGGGTCTGTCACACGACTGTGACTGAAATGACTGGTTGGTTTGGGCCCCCACCAAAAAAGAAGCAATCAATCTCTCCTTGCACAAACTGGCTCTACAGAGGCAAGATGTCCTCCTCATCATCATCCTCCGATTCCTCACCCCTTTCACTGTGTACATCCCCCTCCTCACAGATTATTAATTCGTCCCCACTGGAATCCACCATCTCAGGTCCCTGTGTACTTTCAGGAGGCAATTGCTGGTGAATGTCTCCACGCAGGAATTGATTATAATTCATTTTGATGAACATCATCTTCTCCACATTTTCTGGAAGTAACCTCGTACGCCGATTGCTGACAAGGTGAACGGCTGCACTAAACACTCTTTCGGAGTACACACTGGAGGGAGGGCAACTTAGGTAGAATAAAGCCAGTTTGTGCAAGGGCCTCCAAATTGCCTCTTTTTCCTGCCAGTATACGTACGGACTGTCTTGGATGCGGTCACTCATATAATCCTCCACCATTCTTTCAATGGTGAGAGAATCATATGAAGTGACAGTAGACGACATGTCAGTAATCATTGGCAGGTCCTTCAGTCCGGACCAGATGTCAGCACTCGCTCCAGACTGCCCTGCATCACTGCCAGCGGGTGGGCTCGGAATTCTTAGCCTTTTCCTCGCACCCCCAGTTGCGGGAGAATGTGAAGGAGGAGATGTTGACGGGTCACGTTCCGCTTGACTTGACAATTTTCTCACCAGCAGGTCTTTGAACCTCTGCAGACTTGTGTCTGCCGGAAAGAGAGATACAACGTAGGTTTTAAATCTAGGATCGAGCACGGTGGCCAAAATGTAGTGCTCTGATTTCAACAGATTGACCACCCGTGAATCCTGGTTAAGCAAATTAAGGGCTCCATCCACAAGTCCCACATGCTTAGCGAAATCGCTCTGTTTTAGCTCCTCCTTCAATGTCTCCAGCTTCGTCTGCAAAAGCCTCATGAGGGGAATGACCTGACTCAGGCTGGCAGTTCTGAACTGACTTCACGTGTTGCAAGTTCAAAGGGTTGCAGAACCTTGCACAACGTTGAAATCATTCTCCACTGCGCTTGAGTCAGGTGCATTCCCCCTCCTTTGCCTATATATCGTGGCCAGATGTATAGGCTTGAATGGCCTTTTGCTGCTCCTCCATCCTCTGAAGCATATAGAGGGTTGAATTCCACCTCGTTACCACCTCTTGCTTCAGATGATGCAGGGCAGGTTCAGGAATGTTTGGTGGTGCTCCAGTCTTCTGTACGCGGTGGCTGAATGCCGAAAGTGGCCCGCAATTCTTCGGGCCACCGACAGCATCTCTTGCACGCCCCTGTCGTTTTTTAAATAATTCTGCACCATTAAATTCAATGTATGTGCAAAACATGGGACGTGCTGGAATTTGCCCAGATGTAATGCACGCACAATATTGCTGGCGTTGTCCGATGTCACAAATCCCCAGGAGAGTCCAATTGGGGTAAGCCATTCTGCGATGATCTTCCTCAGTTTCCGTTAGAGGTTGTCAGCTGTGTGCCTCTTCTGGAAAGCGGTGATACAAAGCGTAGCCTGCCTAGGAACGAGTTGGCGTTTGCGAGATGCTGCTACTGGTGCCGCCGCTGCTGTTCTTGCTGCGGGAGGCAATACATCTACCCAGTGGGCTGTCACAGTCATATAGTCCTGAGTCTGCCCTGCTCCACTTGTCCACATGTCCGTGGTTAAGTGGACATTGGGTACAACTGCATTTTTTAGGACACTGGTGAGTCTTTTTCTGAGGTCTGTGTACATTTTCGGTATCGTCTGCCTAGAGAAATGGAACCTAGATGGTATTTGGTACCGGGGACACAGTACCTCAATCAAGTCTCTAGTTGCCTCTGAATTAACGGTGGATACCGAAACCACGTTTCTCACCGCCCAGGCTGCCAAGGCCTGAGTTATCTGCTTTAAAGCAGGATGACTGCTGTGATATTTCATCTTCCTCGCAAAGGACTGTTGGACAGTCAATTGCTTACTGGAAGTAGTACAAGTGGTCTTCCGACTTCCCTCCCAGCAGCTACAACAGCAGCGCCAGCAGCAGTAGGCGTTACACTCAAGGATGCATCGGAGGAATCCCAGGCAGGAGAGGACTCGTCAGACTTGCCAGTGACATGGCCTGCAGGACTTTTTACTTTCCTGGGTAAGGAGGAAATTGACACTGAGGGAGTTGGTGGTGTGGTTTGCAGGAGCTTGGTTACAAGAGGAAGGGATTTAGTGGTCAGTGGACTGCTTCCGCTGTCACCCAAAGTTTTTGAACTTGTCACTGACTTCTGATGAATGCGCTGCAGGTGACGTATAAGGGAGGATGTTCCGAGGTGGTTAACGTCCTTACCCCTACTTATTACAGCTTGACAAAGGCAACACACGGCTTGACACCTGATGTCCGCATTTGTGTTGAAATAATTCCACACCGAAGAGCTGATTTTTTTTGTATTTTGACCAGGCATGTCAATGGCCATATTCGTCCCACGGACAACAGGTGTCTCCCCGGGTGCCTGACTTAAACAAACCACCTCACCATCAGAATCCTCCTTGTCAATTTCCTCCCCAGCGCCAGCAACACCCATATCCTCATCCTGGTGTACTTCAACAGTGACATCTTCAATTTGACTATCAGGAACTGGACTGCGGGTGCTCCTTCCAGCACTTGCAGGGGGCTTGCAAATGGTGGAAGGCGCAAGCTCCTCCCGTCCACTGTTGGGAAGGTCAGGCATCGCAACCGACACAATTGGACTCTCCTTGGATATTTGTGATTTAGAAGAACGCACAGTTCTTTGCTGTGCTTTTGCCAGCTTAAGTCTTTTCATTTTTCTAGCGAGAGGATGAGTGCTTCCATCCTCATGTGAAGCTGAACCACTAGCCATGAACATAGGCCAGGGCCTCAGCCGTTCCTTGTCACTCCGTGTCGTAAATGGCATATTGGCAAGTTTACGCTTCTCCTCAGACGCTTTTAATTTAGATTTTTGGGTCATTTTACTGAACTTTTTTTTTTTGGATTTTACATGCTCTATACTATGACATTGGGCATCGGCCTTGGCAGATGACGTTGATGGCATTTCATCGTCTTGGCCATGACTAGTGGCAGCAGCTTCAGCACGAGGTGGAAGTGGATCTTGATCTTTCCCTATTTTAACCTCCACATTTTTGTTCTCCATTTTTTAATGTGTGGAATTATATGCCAGTAACTATCAATAGCAATGGCCTACTACTATATATACTGCGCACAACTGAAATGCACCACAGGTATGGATGGATAGTATACTTGACGACACAGAGGTAGGTAGAGCAGTGGCCTTCCGTACCGTACTGCTATATATACTGGTGGTCACTGTCAGCAAACTGCAAAACTAAAATGCACCACAGGTATAGAATGTAGATGGATAGTATACTTAATGACGACACAGAGGTAGGTACAGCAGTGGCCTTCCGTACCGTACTGCTATATATAGTATACTGGTGGTCACTGTGTCAGCAAACTGCAAAACTAAAATGCACCACAGGTATAGAATGTAGATGGATAGTATACTTAATGACGACACAGAGGTAGGTACAGCAGTGGCCTTCCGTACCGTACTGCTATATATAGTATACTGGTGGTCACTGTGTCAGCAAACTGCAAAACTAAAATGCACCACAGGTATAGAATGTAGATGGATAGTATACTTAATGACGACACAGAGGTAGGTACAGCATTGGCCTTCCGTACCGTACTGCTATATATAGTATACTGGTGGTCACTGTGTCAGCAAACTACAAAACTAAAATGCACCACAGGTATAGAATGTAGATGGATAGTATACTTAATGACGACACAGAGGTAGGTACAGCAGTGGCCTTCCGTACCATACTGCTATATATAGTATACTGGTGGTCACTGTGTCAGCAAACTGCAAAACTAAAATGCACCACAGGTATAGAATGTAGATGGATATGGATAGTATACTTAATGACGACACAGAGGTAGGTACAGCAGTGGCCTTCCGTACCGTACTGCTATATATAGTATACTGGTGCTATATATAGTATACAGCGTACCAAAACTCACACTGCAGTGGGGTACTTTAGACTTATCAAGGTATCTTTAAAACAAAACCACCATATGTAAAAACCAGCAGTGGTGAATGGACATACATAAAAAATAGAAAAAGCTCTCTGCCTTTATTTTTTTATGTACAGTATGTCCATTCACCACTGCTGGTTTTTACATATGGTGGGTTTGTTTTGTATGTAATCGGCCGTTATTCCATCACACAGGCCATTAATGCATTCATTCCGGCATTTTGGTGGATTTTTAATATTTTAAAAAAACATCCGTTTTAGAGTAAGCAAGTCCATTCCCTTCCTTACAATATATGGAAATAGGGATCTGTAAGGAACAAAGAAACTGCTACGGGATTACAGCTACAGATTGTTATGTAAGTAAGGTACGTCTGTGCATCATGATGTTTTAAATGAAGGCCATCAGTGTATTTATGCGGTGACTTATTTTAAAGGGGTGGTCTTCAGTATGCCGGTGGTCGGGCTCCCGGCGACCAGCATACCGGCGCAGGGAGCCCGACAGCCCGCATACCGACACTTATTCTCCCTCGTGGGGGTCCACGACCCCCCTGTAGGGAGAATAAAATTGTGTGGCGCGCGTAGCTCGCCACCGTGCCCGTAGCGTGGCGAGCGCAGCGAGCCCGCAAGGGGCTCATCTGCGCTCGCCACACTGTCAGTAAGCCGGCGGTCGGGCTCCCGGCGCCGGTATGCTGGTCGCCGGGAGCCCGACCGCCGGCATATCGTAGTGAACCCATTTTAAAGATACATATTGGCATGCATGTATAAACGAGCCAGCACCAACGATGAACGAGCGCGGGGGTAGTGCATCGTTCATTATTGGTGCCTACACACTGAAAGATATGAACGATATCTTGTTCATTAATGAAGGAGGTCATTCATATCTTTCAGTGTTATCGCGTAGTGTGTAGGGCCTATTACCGTTTTGTTATACGTATAGATTTTTATTGTAGGGTTTTCCTATTTATCTTTGGCTATGTAAGGCTTTGTATGAACCCAATTTCCACTGTTGTTATGTTGTTTATTACTGTTACAGTGTTTCAGTGATAACCTCATTTAAGGACAAAACAATGAAAAAATCGGAGTAAATCTGTGAAAAGCACAAACATAATCCGATTGGTCTGATTCTGCATGTGCTACAGCAGTGTTTTAACCACTGTGCCGTGGAGCAGTCTCCAGGTGTGCCGTCATAGAAGCAGAGCCAGGCCCGTCAGTGTTTTGCCGCTTCTAAGGCCTTGGAATTATCAATACTGGTGGGTTTAGTGGTTGCAGAGCCAGTTCTAATTTTGGGCCCGGGCATTGTTGGGCTCTTCTGGCTTTCTCAGATGTGGAGACAAACAATGGCAGTTGCTCGGTCATTCCTGGAGATAATTATATATCAGGTGCTAGAAAGGGGGAGGGGTCACAGACAAACAACAGACAGAAAGGGAGGGGGGTGCAAATCCCCATCCCTAAATTTCCCCCCAGTACACTAAAAATTACCTGTAACCATACCTGAACCTATCTGGTAATGGAAATTCAGAGAATTAGTCACACGTTTGCAAACACATGTTTAGCTGCTGAGACACTTCACGACTTATACCAATATCAGCAGTCCTAACACTACATAATAGCAGTGCCCACGTAGGGCCATGTAATTTGTCACAGTAGGCCTCATGATAAAGGCTATTACTAAAACACATCCAGAGAGATAACTTACCAGGGAGCCACCCCCTATGTGGGCACTGCAGTGTAAAAATAAATTGCAGTGTAAAAATAAAGCAGGCAGTATTTACTCTGCACAGAAACAAAATACCCACCCAAATCTAAATCTCTCTGCAAATGTTATATCTGCCCCACCTGCACTGCACATGGTTTTGCCCAACTGCTAACAAAATTTGCTGCTCTGATCAGGTCTGAATTACCCCCTTTTTTTTTTACCTGCTCTATCTCTGAGTAAACAGATTTTACATAAATCCCTGAAGTGCTCTGTGCTGGTGAACTTTTCTCTGCCATTTTATTTTGACCTTAACAGTTTAGGTATTTCCCTGCTTGTGCATAGATTGTATAAACAAACTGACTGAAGTACTAATTAAGGGCCTAATTCAGACCTGAGCGCAGCAGCAAATTTGTTAGCTAATGGGCAAACCCATTAGGGGGTACAGATATAACATGTGCAGAGAGAGTTAGATTTGGGTGGGGTGTGTTCAAACTGAAATCTTAATTGCAGTGCAAAAATAAAGCAGCCAGTATTTCCCCTCGTAGACACAATATAACCCACCCAAATCTAACTCTCTCTGCAAATGTTATATCTGCCCCACCTGCAGTGCACATGGTTTTGCCCTTTAGCTAACAAATTTGCTGCTGCGATCAGGTCTGAATTAGGCCCTAGGTCGCCTGTACCTAAACATGGATATTTTTAAAACCTGCACTGTTGGAGGGGTCTTGAGGAACGCGTTTGGGAACCAGTGATTGTGGAGATGTTGCAAACATTTTTATATAAAGAGTAGAAAAGTTACCCATAGGTCTCCATCTTGCTAAAACAGGTGCTGTTTTAAGAAGAAATAATACAACACTAATGCATAGGCTTAGGGGGGAGATGTATGAAGCAGTGAAAACATCGGATTATACTCACCGATAATTCCTTTTCTTCGAGAGACTCCTTGGCAGCCATTATACTGGGAATAGGACCTGTTCCCCTTAGTATAGACAGGAAGTTTTTTTCAGAGATCGTCTCATTATAACAGTTCCTGAATAAAACATATCAAGGGAGGGATCAATCAGCTGCCATGGAGTCTCTCGAAGAAAAGGCATTATCGGTGAGTATAATCGTTCCTCCATGGCAGCCATTACACTGGGATGTACCAAAGCTTTTCTTATCTAATGGTGTGTACACACGGTGAGATATTTTCTTACGGTTTTGACTATATAAATCCTTTGTGTAGGAATTGTAACACTTGTGCCACTTTTGCTTTTATTGCTTTCTTTTCACTTCCAATAAATATAATGAATGTTGTCCAAACTCTGTAGTATATCTAAGAAGAATGTTGTTTCCTTGTCTGTAACAACACCTGAATTACTGGCTCTGAAAGACCTTTGCCCTTTAGCATTTCCTGCTCAACCTCCATGCTATTAAATTGAGCAGTGCTGGGTTCTGATGAACTAAAGGGCTCTGAGTTAACATGTTTTGTTGTATTGGCAAACTCCATGGTTCCAATGCCATTGAGAACCATGCTCTTCCTGACCAGCATGGTAAAACATACCAGACTGAAAATCCATCTCTGTGCCAGTGCCTCTATTCCTTTTGTCTCTGAGACTTGACGTCTGGAGAAAAAGTGTGGCATCTTCTTGTTCGTATTGGTTACCATCAGATCTATTTCTGGGCACCCGAATCTGTTGACAATCATCTGGAATATGTCTGTCTTTAGTTCTCATTCTCCTGGTAGCAATTCCACTCTGCTTTAAGAAATCTGACAAGAAATTCTCCTTCCCAGAGACGTAAAGTGCTGATATTGGAATGAGATTCCTTTCTCCCCAATTCATTATCTTCATCATTTCTCTCATCAGAGTCAGACTCTTGGTTCCCCCATGTCGATTGATGTATGTTACCACCGTCATATTGTCTGAGAATATTCTTAAGTTGGAGCCTCTGATTTGTGTTTGAAATGGTACATTACATTCCACACTGCCCTTAGTTCCATTAGATTTGATGAAACAGTTCTTTCTTGATGAATCCACCATCGTTGGACTACCTGCTGTAAGAGATGTGCTCCCCAGACTTTTGAACTTGCGCCTATAGTAATGGTAAGGTATTCTGGTTGAAACAGAGTTGTGGCTCTTTCTCTTAGCTCCATGTCCATCCACCAGTCTAGTGAGGTCATTGTTTGTCATTTTAACTGTATGCGATGATGAAGTGGAACCTTCTTGCAAATGTAATTATATCCCATTATAGATTTCTGCTGTGCTATCTTGCCCATGGTGTAACGTCTGAGGATTCTTGTGGATCTGGATTTGGGGAAGATGATTCTGATGCACTTGGATCTCTGAATAACAAACGAGCGGGACGGATGAAGGTCTTGGGCATTTATTACTTGGAGTAGTTTAACAGGGTTCGCCAAAGACAGTTGAATAAAGATACGACTGTAGGTTAGCAGGTGGCTGAGGATACAGGAAACGTGACCCATTACTTTAAGGAGGAATTCCGAAGGCTGATTACTGCAGGTAGCTAGGTAGGACACGGGAACAGAGTCGGCAGTCTGCATAAGGCTATATCAGGAGGCTTGGGTACTTTGCGGTAACAAGAACCTGACAATGGAGACACTGTGGGAGCACAGAGAACTAGCTTTACAGACACTGTGAAAGACATTGCACTGGCAAATTCCCTCCTCCAGGCCTTCCTGTCTTATAGCAGCTGCTCGGAGCGAATTGGCCACAGGAAAGTGGTAAATTGGTGAAGTGTGGGCAAGACAGGCCCACATCCAAGATGGCCCCCGGGAACATAGCCCAGCCTGTTCATAGAAGCCCTGGCTACACAGCAGCACCGCTAACCCCTCCCAGCGCACCCTGCCCTGTGCCAGCAGCCCGCACCTCCACCAGTTGGACCTCTCCAAAGGGACCGGACAGGTAAGAGCTGGCTCCCCTGCACAGTCTCCCACCGGACCGTGACATTACCCCCTCTCTTTAGAGTGGCCCCTGGACACAATTTAGGCTTCTCTGGATGTTCAGAATTAAATTTGCGAACTAATGCTGTGGCATGAACATCTGTCGCGTACTCCCAGGACAATTCCTCCGAACCATATCCTTTCCAGTCCAATAGGTACTGTAACCGACCATTTCGAATTCGGGAGTCAAGTGCCTTTTTAACCTCAAACTCTATTCCACTCTGGGTGAGTACTTTGGGTGGTCGTGGAAACAGTCTCCGAAATCGGTTCAAAACTAAAGGTTTTAGCAAGGAAACATGGAAAGAAGAAGGAATTTTGAGGTAAGGGGGTAGTTTGAGTTTATAAACCACTGGATTAATTATTCCCACAATTGGGACCTATAAAGCAGGGAGGGGGGGGCAAACTTCATTGAAGGTACTCGTAAGCGTAAGTTCCTTGTAGAAAGCCAAACTTGGTCTCCTACCTTGAGACTAGGAATTGTTCTTTGTTTTCTAGCAGCCCATTTTATGTAATGAAGAGAAGCCTTTTGAAGATTGGTATGAACCCGATTCCAAATGTTCAAAAAACGCTTTAGGGAAGTCTCCACTGCTGGTAAGTCGAGTGCCGGTAGACTTTGACATGCTGGAACTTTAGGATGGGCTCCATAAACAATGAGGAAGGGCGTAAGCTCAGTAGAAGAATGGTAAGTATTTTTGTGGGTGAACTCAGTCCAAGGTAAATGTTACCCAATCATCCTGAGAAGAGGAAAGGTGAATGCGTAGAAAGGTCTACAAATCTTGATTAACTCGTTTCATGGAACCGTTGGACTGTGGATGATAGGCTGTGGAATACTGCAGTTTGATTTGTAAGGCTGTACAAAGGGATTTCTAGAACTTTGCTACAAATTGCACCCCTCGCTCAGACACTATTTCGGTGGGAAGACAGTGAAGCCTGAAAATCTCGGAAATTAAATGATGGGCCAATTCAGACGCTGTTGGTAATTTCTTCAATGGTACAAAGTGGGCCATTTTGGAGAATCAGTCTATCACCACCCAGATTGTAGTGTAGCCTCTAGAAGATGGTAAATCTGTTATGAAGTCCATTGATAAATGGGACCTCGGTTGAAAAGGTACAGAAAGAGGCAATAACTTCCCAGCCGGAGGTTGCCGAGAGACCTTGTGTTGGGCGCACTTAATGCAGGAGGAAATGAAGGCTGTCACATCTGCTTTCAGCATGGGCCACCAATAGGATCTTTGCAGAAACTCCATTGTCTTGTGAACACCTGGATGACCTGAAAATCAAAAAGTGTGAGGCCAAGATATGAGTTTCTTCCATAGTTGAGGAGTGACAAAAGTTTTCCCTGCAGGAGGTTGTAGACGAGTGGAGGCAAAAACTTTTGCATCTATGATGGGGTGTGTTTGAGGAGGTTCTTCACATTCAACGGAAGTAGTGAACCGTGACAGAGCATCTGCTTTTAGATTCTGTGAACTGGGCCAATAAGTCAGAATGAACGAAAAGCAGGAGAAGAGCATGGTCCAACGAGCAAGACGCGGACTCAGACATTGTAGATCTTTCAGGAAGGTTAAGTTCCGATGATCTGTATAAATGGTAATAGGGAAGTTAGCTCCTTCCAGGAGGTATCGCCATTCCTCTAGGGCCAGCTTGACCGCCAACAACTCCTGCTCCCCGATAGTGTAGTTCTTCTCGGCGGGGAGAAACTTCTTCAGACGTAACCACAAGGATGGAGCTTATGATCTTTGTACCTTTGAGAAAGTACCGCGCCTACCGCTTCCGAGGAGGCGTCCACTTCGAGAAAAAAGGGTTTATTTATATCTGGTTGCCTTAAAACTGGTGCTGATATGAATGCTTGTTTAAGCAGATGGAAAGCAGACTCTGCTTCTGGGGACCAATGAGACGGGTCTGCTCCTTTTCGAGTAAGAGCGGTGATCGGGGCTACTAAGGTGGAGAATCCTCTAATAAATTTCCGATAGTAGTTAGAGAACCCTAGAAAACGCTGCACTGACCAATTCAATATGGCTTGTACTTTCTCCGGATCCATCTGTAATCCAGAGCCCGAAATGATATACCCTAGAAAGGGAACTGAAACCTGCTCGAAGATGCATTTCTCTAGCTTGCAATACAGATGGTTCTCCTGCAGTTTACGTAGTACCTCTAGAACGTGTCGTCGATGTGTTCCAAGGTCTGGGGAAAATATTAAGATGTCATCCAGATAGACCACGACAGATTGATATAGAAGGTCTCGGAAAATTTAGTTGACGAAATCTTGGAATACGGCAGGGGCGTTACTCAGAGCAAATGGCATTACGAGATATTCGAAATGACCATCCCTGGTATTGAACGCGGTCTTCCATTCATCACCTGCTCGTATCCTGATCAGATTGTAGGCTCCTCTTGGGTCTAGTTTTGAGAGGATGGTTGCTCCTTGACTCAATCAAATAATTTGGAAATGAGGGGTAGAGGGTAACGATTTTTTACCATGATGTTATTCAGGCCCCGGTAATCTATACAAGGGCCAATATTTACTAATATTCGTGTTTGAGTCGGTTTGTGTAGTGTTTAAACTCGTTTTGTATCGGGTGCATTTTCATGCAACTTTTTGAATCCATATACGCTAAGTTACTAAGCATTCGAGTTTATTGTTTTTGTGTTTTCCGATGTCGATGCAAGTCGGTTTTTTTTGGCACATTTGTGGCCGTCATTGTCGTTTGCGTACGTGTTTTTGTTGTTTTTGCTGGATTCTTTTCTAAGTTAAACGCGGCAGGGTTTTTTTTTCCCGCGGCTGCATTTTCACTTTTAGTTTAGATTTTCATCTCCGTTCGTGATTGGTTGTGTTTCAGATGGTAGGAGTGTCTGTGCGCAACCATATAAATACGCCCCAAACTGTCCGCACCTCGTGGGTTTAGTTAGTGGTGAGGAGGGAGGTTGTGCTGTGGAGGTTGGTGAGTAGTTGGTTTGGTGAGGAGTTTTTTGGGCGATTTCTGAGTGTAGTATTGTGTTTGAAAGTAGTCTTGTCATTCTTGTAGTCGTGTGTGTGTGTGTGTGTGTGTGTGTGTGTGTGTGTGTGTGTGTGTGTGTGTGTGTGTGATTTGTGCAGTGGTAGTGGAGGAGTGTGTTGTTTGTCTTTTTCTTTTTCTGTGTTAAGTGTTTAGACACACAATTATGTGTGACTCAGAGGTGGGTGAGGTGGAGGGTGTGAGTGACGGGGAGGAGGTCGGTCAGGTGGAGGAGGTGAGTGTGAGTGAGGTTAGTGAGGTGGAGGAGGTGGGTGAGGTTGCTGCAGCAGCCTCAAGTGACAGTGATAGTGACAGTCAGAGAGCTCCGCAGCCACGCACCACTACTAAGACTGGGCGGAATGTCAAGTTTAGTTATGCAGAAAATGTGGCATTGGTGCGGGAGCTGATGAAGTATCAGCGCCAGCTATTTGGGCCTGAGTCAGCCAAGGTGCCAACACGGCGGAAGACGGTGTTGTGGGCGAAAGTAGTTGCTGCTGTAAATAGTGAGGGGGTGGTGAAGCGGACGGAGGACACGTGCCGCAAATGGTACTATGACACAGGGGCGGATCCAGAAAAAAATTACAGGGGGGGCACCATAAGGGGCGTGGCTTTGTTGGAATGGGCGTGGCTTCGTTTGAATGGGCGTGGTATTGCAGGAAAAGACTACCTTATACCCCAGTTTTGCAACCTGCACGCCCAGACGTTGGCCACCACAGGAAAGAAAAATAATCCTGATTCATGCCCCTTACATTATTTGTCATTTTTCCTCCTTATAGTAATGCCCAGTATACATTATTCCACATACTGCAATGGCCCTTAGACATTATTCCACACACAATAATGCACATGACACAATATGCACACACTGTAATGCCCCAGACACATTATGCCACACACCGTAATGCCTGTGACACATTATGACAGGAATCGCAATGCCCGTTATACATTATGCTACACACTGCACTGCCCCTGATACATTATAGCACATACAATGTCTGTGACACATTATGCCACACACTGCAATGACCTTGAGACATTATACCACAATGCCCGTGATATAGTATACCATACACCGTAATGCCTGTGACACATACCGCAATGCCCGTTATACCCTATGCCACACACCGCAATGCCCGTTATATATTATGCCACACTGCAATGACCCTGAGACATTATACCATATACCACAATGCCCGTGATATAGTATACCACACACCGTAATGCCTGACACATTATGACACACACCGCAATGTCCGTGATACATTATGCCACACACTGCAATGACCCTGAGACATTATACCACATATCACAATGCCAGCGATATAGTATACCATACACCGTAATGCCTGTGACACATTATGACACACACCGCAATGTCCGTGATACATTATGCCACACACCGTAATGCCCATTACACATTAAGTCCTACAGTAAGGCTTCTAATTACTTTTCAAATACCTGCTCGTTGTCAGGGGTTTCATGCACTGGGTGTCATGCTCGTTGCCAGGGGTTTCATGCTCTTGGTTCCATGCACGGTGCCAGGGGTTTTCATGCTCAGGGTGTCATGCTCGTTGCCAGGGGTTTCATGCACTGGGTGTCATGCTCGTTGCCAGGGGTTTCATGCACTGGGTGTCATGCTCGTTGCCAGAAGTTTCATGCACTGGGTGTCATGCTCGTTGCTAGGAGGTAGTCCTTGTTGCTAGGGCTGTGCTCCCAGTGCCACATATGTCCCCAGTGCCAGATATTCCCCCACGGTGCCAGGTACTCACATGCCCCCAGTGCCAAATATAGCCCCCCCCATGTGTGCCAGGTACACATATACCCCCAGTGCCAGATATTCCCCGACAGTGCCACATATGCCCCCAGTGCCAGATATCGCCCCCCCCAGTGCTATATATGCCCCCAGTGCCACATATGCCCCAGTGCCAGATATCCCCCCCCCAGTGCCACATATGCCCCCAGTGCCAGATATTCCCCCCCCAGTGCCACATATGCCCCCAGTGCCAGATATTCCCCCCCCCCAGTGCCAGATATTCCCCCCAGTGCCATATATGTCCCCAGTGCCAGATATTCTCCCCCCCCCCTCCCTGCCAAATATGCCCCCAGTGCCAGATATTCCCTCCCCAGTGCCATATATGCCCCCAGTGCCAGATAATCCCCCCAGTGCCATATATGTCCCCAGTGCCAGATATTCTCCCCCCCCCCTCCCTGCCAAATATGCCCCCAGTGCGTCCTCCCCCCCCCTTCCTCCGCCGCTGCCGCTGCTCCCCCCGCTCCCCTGCTGTTAGGAGGGACACGGAGGGCACAGTGCACGCCTCTCCTGTGTCCCTCCTGTGTCTCCGGCGGCCGCGGGTCACTGTAATAAAGGAAGTGCTCACGAACGGCACTTCCTTCATGAGACCAGCGGCCGCCGGAGACCCAGGAGGGACACAGGAGAGGCGCGCACTGTGCCCTCCGTGTCCCTCCTAACAGCAGGGGAAGAAACGAGACCGCAGACTGACATGCGGACGCTCGTCCGCATGTCAGTCTGCACTAAAAATGACAGGGGGGGCACGTGCCTTGGTGCCCCCCCCTAAATCCGCCACTGCTATGACATAAAGCGACGTGTCAAGTCCAAAATGGCCAAGGAGGCGAAGTTGGCTCGCAAAACCGGTGGTGGTCCGCCCTTTATTGCCACATATCTGGACTATGAGGAGCCCATGCGGACTATAATCCCTCCAGAAGTAGTGTCTGCAACCCATGTCCGGGATTCCGATCACCCCAGGAAGGATGGTGAGCATGTGTATTTGCCTTAACATTCTATGACATTACTTCTGGCTTACTGTATGTTTTAAATGTGTGTCATGTGACGTTGCATATTACTCCCATCTTCAAGTGTGCGTCATCAAATACATTGTTTTGGGTCATGTTTTATACAAAAGTCAACGTAACGACTTACTTGCTTGTATGTCATGTGGTTTTTGGACAGTACATTTTCCATGTGTAGTTTGGACTTGGTGTGTCATTGAATTGTCCCGCAATAATATTTTACTTTTGCACATTGTACATTTTGAAAGCTGGAATATGTTTTTTTTTCCAGTTATCCATGTGCAATGTTTCCAAATCAGTGGTTGATATGTTAGAGTCTGGAGTAGTGCAAAGTGTCTTTGGAGGCAGTTACATGTGTAATTTCATTAGTACTCAATGTAATATTGTTTAAGTCAAGGCCACTATTTGCTGGTTCATTTTGAGTCTGTATTTGTACACTGACACAACTGCAGACTTAGTTACCTTACTGGTTTTAAAAAAATAAAATAAAAAATTTTTGGCCTCATATTGTGGTAATGTGTGTTTGGAGTGCCACATCACAGACCTATTTCTATATTGCATCTGTATTTTTTCCCTTTTATTAGAAAATGAAGCTGTGTGTGTTTTGACTTGTTAGTGTATGTTTTTGGAATTGTGTCCTATGTCTGTGTCCTGTATATGATTCCCTGTGTTGCACTTTCCATAGTGCATATGGCTATTGGACGTTGTTTTGGGTTTGATGTTGTGCTTTTTGTGTTTAATGTCCTTATTTTTAATTTCAAAATAAAACATCCATTTTTTTAAAATGTAATGTTTATAAGCATAATGGGTGGATGTATTAACAATAGCATGATTTTTTATTTTTTATTTTTTTTGGATTTACAGTGTTTAAAAAAAGCAGTACTGGTCGTCCTACAGTCACTCCCATCACATCTGATGATGATGACGCTGCGGAAGCAGGTAAAGTGTCCATTGTAGTATAGGTTAGGTTTGTAAATGAATGGCCATAACAAAATGTCACTTTCAATACTAGGTCCATCCAAAGAAGTCTTAAGCAGCAGAAGGCGCACTTCTGGAACACACCACAAAAAACATCTCCCAGCAAAGAAAGCAAGGTCTGATGTCCAGGGCCAACCACAGCAGGCTACCCCGCCACAAAGATTATCTACTGTTTGTTCGGTGCCCCCACTCCAAATTTTGGACACACCTCCAAGACGCCAACCACACTCCCCTCATCTTGATTGTGAGTAACAAACTGTGATAACAATTAAAAATGTCAGATCTTTAAAAAACCATTTACTTAAACTCATTAAGTAAATACCCATCAAAATCTGCTATACTTGCCCAAGTCAGTAAAACATGAAATGGATACCTAACAAAATGGCCTTCACAACATCCAGTAAAGATATGTATGTCCACTTCAGCCATACAGTAGCACATTGTGTGGAAGATGGTACAACAGAAACTCATGTGTAAGCTTTGCAAATAGTAAGGTTGTTCGAATCATTTACACATGTGTGTTTGTCCTAACATTGCCAACTGCATACAAAAACATTACTATGTTTTGGTTGGAGACACTATAAGGCAACACATTATGGATTACAATGTGTTTTTAGTCAGGAGTATGTCTGATGTACCATACAACTCATATGTTTGCTTTCAGAATGAAGTAACCAGACACATTTGCCACAAACAGGCATACTGTATGTATGTATTTAAGTAATGAGTGATGATGTTGCTAGGCCGGATATCTGAAAGCACCAGTCCATTTCATGTGTTCCATGTTTAGTGCTTTGTACCAATGTATTAAACATATGGATAAGTAGCGGATAAATGTTTTTAATTTCAGCTTCTAGTCCTGGTACCAGCATCCCTCCGCAACAACAGCAACACAGTGACATGGATGACACAATCATGTTAGAATTGCATCCAGTAATCGAAGGAATCAGCCCCCCAGCACCTGTGAGTACTCCCCCACAGCAAAGCACACCACCACCCCAACACAGCCCAACAACACCAGTAACACAAGGCCCTGATCAAGTGTTCTGGACCATTTGGGCTAGACAGCAGGCCACTAATGAAGATTGCCTGCGTAGGCAGACCCAAATGTTTGCAAGCCTACCATCTCACCTCAGACGAATCAGCAGAAATCTGAGTAGACAAAATGAAACAAACACAAGAATTGCAAATACCATGGAAATCATGCGTGCAGACATTACACATGTCATGGGCAACTTACAGCGCATAATGGAAGAACAGCACAGACAACAGCAAAGCTATATAAACATTTTAGAAAGCAATCAAATGATCAATGAATCCATGTCCAGAATTGTAGACAATCAAAATGATGCAACACGTGAACTCAATGCCACCCTCACTAACCTCAATGAAACACTCAGATCCCTGCAGCAACAGCAAGCAAGCAGCAGTTCTGGTACGACTACTCCAAATGTAACGCCAGTGTCATCACCACCAAGGCGCTCCACCAGAGCACGCCAACACGACAGTGGTAAAGGCAAAGGCCAGGACAAGCAACCACCCAAATAAACATTTTAAAAAACACACACCCATTTCTTTAAAGAGAAGAGAAACAAAACACTTACCAAGTGTATGATTAACAGAATATATATAACACTTAGCTCCTTGACAATTTGTACAACATCATTACTTATAACTGGTACAAACAACAACAGGAATTTTGTTTGCAAATTTCTTCTTTATCATCTTTGTATTTTTTGTTAGCAGGAAACTGTTGTTTGAGCTGCACATAGATGTTAGCATGCAGAAAGCAGACCACTTGATTTTTTTTCTAATCATTACTCTTTCTAGATTCTAATCATTCTTTGAGCCAGCAGACAGACTAATTGGCAGCCAGGCAGATTGTCTTTAGCAGGCAGAAAGCAGACCACTTGATTTTTTTTTCTAATCATTACTCTTTCTAGATTCTAATCATTCTTTGAGCCAGCAGACAGACTAATTGGCAGCCAGGCAGATTGTCTTAGCAGGCAGAAAGCAGACCACTTGATTTTTTTCTAATCATTACTCTTTCTAGATTCTAATCATTCTTTCAGCCAGAAGACAGACTAATTGGCAGCCAGGCAGATTCATCCAAGACCAATACAATTTACAATGTGAATTGTAACTGTTTAACATTTCTTCTCTAGATGAATTGACAATAAAAACACAATTGAGTTGGCTAAAAGTGTCCTAATATGTTGGGGATAATATTTAGATAATTCAGTCCGAAAATGACTGACATTATTGTTGTGCCATGTTTGTGTGTGTTAAAAATAAGTAATCAGATTTAAAAACATGATGCAGAAACAACAACATTTGAAATATTTGAAAGTTGAACACAAATGTGTGTAATAATGGATATATGTTGGGCTGCAAACATAAGGAAATAAATTATTTTGCATGAGAGAAGTTTGTGTCCCTTTTATAAGCATCATAATTCAGGTTAGAATGATTTGTAAGTGTCAACACATGTAAACACGGATGAAAAAAGCAGGTCTATTTTTTTGCCGCTTTTTTTACCGATTCGCAAAAAAATAAGACCGCAATTGAGCACTCAGAAACTAACACCCAAATACGAATGAATAGTGAATTCCCGTATTCTATGAAATAACAGCCGCGTTTGACCGATGGTCTATTCATTCGTATTTCTGAACGTTGTCATTCAAACCATTACGAATAGTCCAAACACTGCCGAGATTGGTGCTTAGTGAATTCCCGGATAGGGACTTAGAAAAAAAAACACAAATCGGACAAACTCGAATTTTTAGTAAATGCTGGCCAAGGTCTTAACCCACCCATCTCTTTTCTGGACAAAGAAAAACCCAGCTCTGGCTGGTGAGGTAGACGACCAAATGAACCCCTTGGCCAAGTTTTCTCGGATATACTCAGACATAGGCTTAGTTTCAGGAATTGATAAAGGGTAGGTCCGACCTCTGGGTGGATCTTTCCCTGGTTCGAGGTCTATAGGACAGGTCCCATTTCCTATGGGGTGGCAAGATATCTGTTCCCTGTTTACTGAAGATGTTGGAGAAGGAAGCGTACTGAGGCGGAATCTGCAGGGATGATGTGACAAGGGTTTTATTGAGTGGTTTGATACACGACAAACAAGAGGTCAAACAAGTCTTCCCCCAGGATAAGATTTGCATGGAGTGCCAATCGATATGCGGGTTATGCCTACTAAGCACAATTTCATGTGATGCCTTGGGTATAACTAAAAGTTCAAATTGCTCTTTATGAAGAGCACCGATAACAACTGAAATTACTCCACCAGGAATACGGCTTCCATCAACCGCAGATAACGAAATGGAACGGGACAAATCTCGTACAGGGATCTGAAGCTGCTGAACCAGATGGGCCGTGATGAAATTCTCTGCTGCTCCTGTATCTAAAAGAGAGAGAATGGACTTAGGGAGTCATTCCGACCCGATCGCAGGCTGCACTTCTTCGCAGCGTGCGATCGGGTCGTAACTGCGCATGAGGCGGTCGCTAGGCGGGACGGGGCCGAACTGCGTAGTTTAGCCGCCATTTAGGGGGAGCGGTCCGGCCAATGCAGGCGTGGCCGGACCGTTCGAGGGGGCGGGCCGCGGGGGCTGCGTGACGTGTCACGCAGCCACTGCGGCCAGCGGGAGCGACGAGTAACTCCCGGCCAGCCGCAGGAGCTGCGCTGGCCGGATGTTACTCCTCAAATACAAAGGCATCGCCGCTGTGCGGGGGGGGCGGCACTGATATGCGGGGTGGGCTAGCCCTGTGCTGGGCGTCCCCCCGCATGTCTGAGTTAAGGATCGTAGCTGTGATCAACTCAGAATGACCCCCTTAGTACCTTGCGAGAGTTCAATAGTGACTGGTAGAGTAGGTTCAGAGGATTTTGGAGACCGAGACAAGACTCCTAACCTGGTGTCTCCTAGCCCAGTTAGGAGCGGGAGTTTCCCGGACGCTGTGGGCATGATGCCAACATGTGTCCCGGTGCCCCACAGTAAAGACACAAATTTTCTCGCTGCTGTTTCTGGCGCTCCTCAGGAGTAAGTTGGGCCCGGTTCAGCTGCATGGGTTTGTCAGGAGAATCTACTGCTAGCGGAGGGGGTGCCAGAGGTACAGGGCGGAAACTATAGCAATCGCCCTTGCTCTTTTCGGCCTGCCTCTCCCGGAATCGTAGATCAACTTTGTTACATAATGAAATTAGATCATCCAGTTTTGGTGGTAAGTCTCGAGTCGCTAGATCATCCTTCAAATGGTCAGAAAGGCCACTCCAAAACACTGAAACCAAGGCTTCCTCATTCCATTGTAGTTCAGAGGCGTAGGTTTGAAACTGAATGATATACTGGCCGACTGGCCTATTCCCTCGGCGTAGACGCATAATCTCAATGGATTCTGATGTCGAGCGTCCCGGTTCATCAAAGATCTTTCTAAAAGTAGCTAGGAATTTTGGATAGTCACTCAGCAGAGCATCATCTCTTTCCCAGAGCGGTGAGACCCATTCCAGGGCCGCCCCTGAGAGTAAGGAGAATATGGGGGTCATTCCGAGTTGTTCGCTCGCTAGCTGCTTTTAGCAGCATTGCACACGCTAGGCCGCCGCCCTCTGGGAGTGTATATTAGCTTAGCAGAATTGCGAACGAAAAATTAGCAAAACTGCTACTAAATAATTCTTAGCAGTTTCTGAGTAGCTCCAAACCTACTCACAGATTGCGATCAGCTCAGTCCGTTTAGTTCCTGGCTTGATGTCACAAACACGCCCTGCGTTCGGCCAGCCACTCCCCCGTTTCTCCAGACACTCCCGAGTTTTTTCCTGATACGCCTGCATTTTTTTGCAAACGCCGGGAAAACGTTGAGTTGCCACCCAGAAACGCCCCTTTCCTGTCAATCATTTACCAATCAGCAGTGCGACTGAAAAGCGCCACAGAAGCCACAGCAAAACTGCTAAGTTTTGTGTTAAATAACTAAGCGCATGCGCCCTGCGTGCCTTGCGCATGCGAAATTTGCAACAAATTGCAGCATAGCGAAAATCGGCAACGAGCGAACAACTCGGAATGACCCCCTATGTACGCCACCTTCACCTTTTGCTTTGGGAAATTGGCTAACTGTAACGTAAAGTGCACATCGCACTGATTAAGGAATCCATGACAGAGTTTAGAGTTCCCGTCAAACTTGTTGGGGGTTGGCAAACGGAGAGAGGACGGTGATGACCCCAATGATGCCAGGACGGGCTGAGAAACTTGGGACTCCGGTCGACGGGCAGGAGTAGTGTGATAAACTGATTAAAAGTATTTGATGGAAGTATTATTTTATGTGTAGGATTTAGGGTAAAAGGTGAGTATAAGATGATTATTTAATTTTCTTTATTGATTCTATATTCTTATCGAATCTTGTTTAACCTCTATTCACAGATTTCTCCGATGCTCTGGACTTCTTCCACGTTGACGATTGCGGGTTGTTCAATGAGGTAATACTGGACAAGAATTGCACAATTCCACCCTATTGAACTCAATTATATATGCAATATACAATGAAAATAATGCTGGAAGATATTCTACAACTCTACTCCATTTACAGTCATCAACCAACAAATATCTTTATTGAACTGGATTCCACAGCTGCTGTCAATCTTTCAACCTAAACAAAAGTTAACAACTTTTTTCATACATCACTTGGATATCTATCTATATCAAATAAATGTAAGTAGATTATATCAATTATACTGATATACTGGTCTTTCTTTAGTACTACAACTTAACCTCCTTTTTAATCTAGTTCAGCTGATTCTTCGTACGTTGGTGCACATTTGTCCCTAGGGCCTTAAGTCTTTTTCTATAATAAAGAGATATCCGATCAACACTGTGATATTAGTTCCAATCCTTCCTGTATCTGTCTGTAGCTTTACTTGGGTAATCAGAGGGGTAGCCCAGATTGTATTCCAATTACTCTTGCCTCAACGTTAACTGTAGTGGGTATCTGGCTGACTTTAGTGTGGTAACAGAAGTGGATATACCCTGGATGGCTCAATACCATTAAATACTAGTCTGTGTATACGGATAGGGAATTGCAATTCAGTATCTTCTTGGAGCTGAATGGAGAGTGTATAGATATAACGGCGGTGAAAAGGTTAGCACTCCTAACTGCTGACTGCCCTTTGTGGAGGATAATAATCAGAGAGAGGGATTTAAGAAATAAGCCACTGTTCTACCATTTTCCTTCCTATGCAGTATCAAGTCTTGGCTACTTTGTTCTAAGTGACTGCTGTGCTGATCAGGAGACTGATAGGATACACAGATATATATATTTTAGATGCTGTGTCCGTATCTTCCTTGACAGTTCTCTCTTTCTAATTCGTGCATAAATGTGTTGCCTTATATGGGTGAAGCTACACCCCTGGTATCCTGTCTCCGCCTTTACCTCCTCTCCTCCCCTCTTCCTTTAATAGCCTGTCACTCACGGTTACGACGCTACCTTTCTCTGCGTCTGACAGGGAAAATGGCGGTGTCTGGTTCTCCACAGCACTAGGTTCCACTCCGTCTCCCGGGTATTCGTATCCGTTGTCTGCTATCTCGGACTCAGGGGAAAGTGGTGAGTATTACCTCCCTCTCTGGGTAATCTCACCCTCGTCGCTTCTCTCACTCGCTGGTCCACACCTCTCTCTTTCCTCAGCGTCCGCTCCGTCTTCCCGTCTCGTCTCTCCTCACAGCTCAAAACCCCTCGCGCTCGAGCGTCTCTTCCCTTTATCCTCTCTCCAGCCAGGTACCCGTATCTGTCCCGCCAGCGGCGCGGGCCAAGTCGGTTCTCTGTGGGACAGCCTTTAATGGGTCCTAATGGCCCCCAGATTCCGCCGTTAAGTAAACCATAAAGGCCAGCCTAATAAGCATCAGGTTTATAACAACCCCGGGTTGAGTTAATAACCCCAGTGATACCACTCTGCATTAACTCAGTTCAGTCTCTAGTCCTGGGCATCATATATTATAACAACCCCGGGTTTAGTTAATAACCCCCAGTGATACCACTCTGCATTAACTCAGTTCAGTCTCTAGTCCTGGGTATCACATACAACCCCGGTAATTTGATGCGGATCCTTACGCATCTAAGAACCATGTACCCAACTTGAAGATCAATTTCTGTTAACAACTAGAAGAGCACTATACGAACATTTCTATACTCTACATAACTACTTTGTTTATTCTAGACATTTCCATCTATTTTCATACTTAAATTACATTACAACGGGAAGTTTTCTTAATAACTATTTCTGGATTAGTTGCAATATGCGAATTCTATAACTGGTATCTAGCGGGCAACTTTCCTTTCGTACTCCTTTCGGAGCGTCTCAATGAAGGTACTTCTGTATCTACGGGAGCGGTTCCAGTTTCGGTTATTGTTTCGTTAACATCCGGGCAGGTGAGAGAACTGAAGGTACCCAGTATTGGCCAGCAAAAACTCATCATCGCGTCCAAGCCGGGATTTCCTTTTGGAGTTAGTCCTTGAAGTGGGAGATCCCCACTCTCTTGCTCTGGCCATGCAGGACAAAATTTTAGTTGATCCCGATGAACCAACCCTTGTCTACTTCCATCCTCCCGCCTAATACGGTATACAGCAATTTCGGGATTTGGCTGTTCTATCACTTTATAGGGAAGGGATTCCCATTGGGAATCTAATTTGCTCTGTCGTTGGTTATTCCTTTTTAGGACTCTGCATCCAACGGGCAATGGTTCATCTTGTGCCTTCAGGTTATAGTAGTGCTCTTGTCGCTCCTGCGCCACTTCACGGTGTTGCTCTACTAGATCGTGGGCCGCTTTTAGTCGACGTTGGTGTTCGGCCACCCAGTCAGTTTCCACAAATGGCTCTGGTTCTATTTCCGTGTTTAAACTTACATCCACGGGCAATTTCCCTTGTCGGCCGAACAATAAGTAATAGGGTGTATATCCTGTCGAGCTATGTATGGTATTATTATATATGAACATGAACTCGGTTAACAGTAAAGGCCATTCGTTCCGCCGTTGTGATGGTAGGGCCCGTAGCATTTGGATGAGAGTCTGATTGGTTCTTTCACAGAGTCCATTACCCTGAGGATGATAGGGGGTGGTTTTCAGTTTCTTACATCTATAAAGAATACACAATTCTTGGAAAAGTTTAGATGTAAATGCGGGGCCCTGGTCCGTCAGAATCTTGTCCGGGAACCCATAGGGTCTTACGAAAGCTCTCCAAAAAATCTCTGCGGTAGACTTGGCGGTCAGGTCTTTTACCGGTAAAGCCACTGCGAACTTTGTGTAATGATCTACGATCATTATGGCGTATTCGTATCCTAGTCGACTCCTTTCAAGTTTTACATGGTCAATGGTGATCAGCTCCAGTGGCTGATGGCTGACAATCGGATGGAGTGGAGCCTTTTTCGTGGGAAGCGGTATTCTTCGGAGGTTGCATTCATGACAGTTCTTACACCATTCTTCTACGTTCTGCCGTAACCCGACCCAATAAAATCTTTGTCTCAGGTTTGCTTCTGTCTTCTGATGCCCAAAGTGTCCCGACTGATTATGGTAGGCATTAAGCAGAATGGGTGCTTTTGTTATGGGAATCAGCACTTGTTTGATGCTTAAATGGGTTTTTGGATTAATACTTTTCCGGATCACGAGATTTTGATGGATCTCTAAGCGTTCCCGCTGTCTCCATAATTTTACTAATTCCGGCGCTGCTGCCTGTCGTTCGGCCTTCGTGAGATCCTTCTTTTGTAACAGCAATGTCTTCAATTGTTGGAAAGTCGGATATTCTTCCTGCCATTTCCGCCATTCACTCCATTCTCTTCCTTCCAGCGGACCTTCAGCTTTTCTGTTCGTAAAAGTGGTGTTATGTTGTACGACCGGTTGTTTTGTCATCATTTGGAAAGGGGGAAGTTCTATTGATTCCAGCTGGTCTTCCGTTTCAGGTTCCTCTCGGTTGGAAAGGCGGGATAAAGCGTCGGCATTGCTATTATTTTGTCCAGGTCGGTATTGTATTGTAAATTTATAATTGGACAGTCTAGCATACCATCGCTGCTCAAGTGCTCCCATTTTAGCAGTAGATAAATGGGCCAAGGGATTACAGTCAGTGTAAGCTATAAATGGAGTGACAGCCAGGTAGTCCCGGAATTTCTCTGTGATGGCCCACACTAGTGCTAAAAATTCCAATTTAAAGGCACTATAATTAGCGTCGTTGCGTTCCGTTTTTCGAAGGCCTCTACTGGCATAGGCTATTACTCTCTCTTTGCCATCTTGTATTTGGGCTAGGACCGCGCCGAGTCCTTGTTTACTCGCGTCGGTCTGCAGAATGAAAGGTTTGCTATAGTCCGGATATGCCAAGAGAGGAGTTTGGGTTAACACCTTCTTGAGGTGTTCGAATGCTGCTTGTTGCCGGGAAGTCCAAGTGATTAATTGTCGTCTGCTTTGGCCCTCATGGGGCACGTCCCGAAGCAGTTCGTGTATAGGAGCGGCTACTTTGGCAAAACCTTTCACGAATCGCCTATAGTATCCCACGAAACCCAAAAGTCGCCTGACATCTTTAACTGTTTGGGGCACCGGCCAATCTTGGACAGCTCGAATTTTCTCGGGATCGGGCGCAATACCTTCAGAGCTCACTACATGTCCCAGGTAATGAACTTGTGGCTTTAAGAAATGGCATTTGGCGGGATTCACTTTCAGCCCGTAACTAGCAAGTTGTTGCAGGACTTCGTGGAGATGCTGTAAATGTTCAGCATAAGACTTTGAGAAAATGATTATGTCATCCAAATATAGCAGTATCATTTCAAAGTTCCTATGCCCTAAGCAATGCTCCATCATCCTTTGGAAGGTTGCTGGAGCGTTACATAAGCCAAAGGGCATTCGCTTGAATTCGTGAAGTCCCATGGGAGTGGTAAAGGCAGTTTTTTCTTGATCTTTTGGCTCCATCATGATCTGCCAATACCCACTCGTTAAATCTAGTGTGGAGAAATACTTAGCGGACTTTAGAGCAGCCAGAGATTCCTCAATCCGAGGAAGCGGATATGCATCTTTATGGGTAACCTGGTTCAATTTTCGATAATCGACGCAGAATCTCAATTGTCCGTTTTTTTTTTTTACCAGTACCATAGGGGCAGCCCACGGACTGTGACTTTCTTGGATTACACCTGTAGCTTTCATTTCTTCAAGCATTTTTCTTACTGGCTGATAGAGGGCTGGAGCTAAGGGTCGATGTTTTTCTCTGATAGGGGCAGCATTTCCCGTTACAATGTGATGTTTGACAGTTGTGACGGTCCCAAAGTCTAAAGGTCCTTTGCTGAAGGTCGCCGCGTTCTTCTTTACAACTTGAAGAGCTCCCTCCTTGTACTCTGAAGGGGTGTCTTCACTTCCAATGTGGATGCCTCTCCACCATTCCGTCAGAGTGCTGTCTTCCTTTGCCACGGCACCATCACTTGATGTGCACACCCGAGTCTGTGCATGGATGACGTCTTGGAAGGTAATCCAGGTGAGCTTAGCGATGGATCGTTGTCGATACAATTTAATCGTATGATTATGAGGATTTAAAATTCGCACTGGAACTCGACCACCCGTAACGTTCACTAGACCATGTGCGACAACAAATTCTTCTCCATCATCTCCTTCGCATGGCTCCACCAAGGCCTCATAACTCTTCCCCTGAGGTCCACACCGAGCTTTGCCCCAGATGATCATCTCGGCATTTGGATGTAATTTAATGGGCTTACTGTCAGTAATCCGAACTTTTCCGATGGCGCCATTGCATTGTACCAATGCCCGTTGGCTCTGTAAAGTCTTTATAGTCTTTTGTAGTACCGATGGTTTGATAGTCGATTTTCCGGTTAACTCCCGTTTAAGGATAGAGATCAGTTCTTCCGGACAACTTTGTAAAATATTCATCCCTAAAATCATGGGGATAGCATTTGGGTCACTAGTATGTGTGATCAGACACCCTTGGTGAGGCATTTCTGTATCCCCTACTTTGACATTGGCCTCCCAATAGCCTACGCATGAGATGCTTGATCCGTTACTAGCTATCAGTTGGAGCCAGGCGGGAGGAGGGGTCACGATTTGGTGTTCTCCCCAGTGTTGGACAAATGTGGAGTGTTGAATGGTGGTGATTTGGGAACCAGTGTCGATCATAGCCATAATTTCTACCCCGTTGATGGAAATGGGGATATGAGGGCATCGCCCCACATACTGAGACCACCATTCTTCAGACCTTGAACCTATTGCGGCATCTCCCCCCGAGGCTCGGTCTCCAACCTCGGGGCATTGGAGTTTAAAGCCTCTTCTTGATCACAGTTCCGTTCGAGATGGCCAGGTCGTTCACAACGCCTACAAATAGGGCGTCCTTGGGGATCAAATCGATCCGTGCTCCTTCGTCCACTTGTTGGAGGCGGGGTCCACCAATCACTTCTGGCTCTCCTTCGCTCCCGGGGCCATCTGGCTTCATTGGGGTTGGGCACTGGCCGGCGGGCTAAATTCTGGACCTCTTTACACATTTCGGCCATTCCCACGGCGAGTTCCTCCATTTGTTTCTTCAGAGCTCTTATTGGATCGGCAGCGGGCGTCTGGAAGCTTTGGCCAATGGTGTCTCCTATTCTTTTGTTCCTAGCTGGATAAAGAGGAGAATCCTCGTTTGATAATTGACTCTCGGGATATCCAGGCATTTCCGGAAACCCGATGTCTTGGGTCATCTCTCTCCCGACCACTTTAATTGCAGCCTCTTTGAAGTCTAAAAACGACTGATCAGGTTTCTGCATTCTCAACAGTCGCAGCTGTGCTCTTATACTTTCTTTATTTGCTCCTTCGATGAATTGGGATATAAGGGCTTCGTCGCTATTTTCGATTTCGTTTTCATCGACGGTTCGGATCGCTTTCAAAGCCTCCTGCAGGCTCAGGGCATAATCTCTCAGCGTTTCTCCCGGACGCTGCTTTCTAGCGTAGAATTTCATTTTTAATTCTGAGATTGTATGAAGTTCAAACGTGGTAGCTAGACGTTGTAATATCTGTTCAATATTTTTCCTCTCTTCCGCCGGCCAGGAAATAACTTCCCGTTGTGCCAATCCTTTCAGTTGTCCAATAAGAATCTCGACTTGTTGTCGCTCGCTTAATGGGTATAGACGAAACATGGACTTCATTTTGTTTTTGAAGTCAGTCAAAGTATTTCCTTCGGCCTTCTGTCTATCTCCAAAGTAGGTGGGAAGCCATGGGGCCCCAAAATAGTACGGCAGGGTAATTGGGTTTATTTGCGCCATGCTAGGTGTTTCCGGTGTCGGCTTACTAGGCTCTCCGCTGAATTCTCCCTCCTTAGGCTCCTTGGACATTTTTCTGCGGATCTAGAGTTCCTTGCTTTATTTTATCGATCCTGTTCGTGACGCCAATTAATACTCTGTGATAAACTGATTAAAAGTATTTGATGGAAGTATTATTTTATGTGTAGGATTTAGGGTAAAAGGTGAGTATAAGATGATTATTTAATTTTCTTTATTGATTCTATATTCTTATCGAATCTTGTTTAACCTCTATTCACAGATTTCTCCGATGCTCTGGACTTCTTCCACGTTGACGATTGCGGGTTGTTCAATGAGGTAATACTGGACAAGAATTGCACAATTCCACCCTATTGAACTCAATTATATATGCAATATACAATGAAAATAATGCTGGAAGATATTCTACAACTCTACTCCATTTACAGTCATCAACCAACAAATATCTTTATTGAACTGGATTCCACAGCTGCTGTCAATCTTTCAACCTAAACAAAAGTTAACAACTTTTTTCATACATCACTTGGATATCTATCTATATCAAATAAATTTAAGTAGATTATATCAATTATACTGATATACTGGTCTTTCTTTAGTACTACAACTTAACCTCCTTTTTAATCTAGTTCAGCTGATTCTTCGTACGTTGGTGCACATTTGTCCCTAGGGCCTTAAGTCTTTTTCTATAATAAAGAGATATCCGATCAACACTGTGATATTAGTTCCAATCCTTCCTGTATCTGTCTGTAGCTTTACTTGGGTAATCAGAGGGGTAGCCCAGATTGTATTCCAATTACTCTTGCCTCAACGTTAACTGTAGTGGGTATCTGGCTGACTTTAGTGTGGTAACAGAAGTGGATATACCCTGGATGGCTCAATACCATTAAATACTAGTCTGTGTATACGGATAGGGAATTGCAATTCAGTATCTTCTTGGAGCTGAATGGAGAGTGTATAGATATAACGGCGGTGAAAAGGTTAGCACTCCTAACTGCTGACTGCCCTTTGTGGAGGATAATAATCAGAGAGAGGGATTTAAGAAATAAGCCACTGTTCTACCATTTTCCTTCCTATGCAGTATCAAGTCTTGGCTACTTTGTTCTAAGTGACTGCTGTGCTGATCAGGAGACTGATAGGATACACAGATATATATATTTTAGATGCTGTGTCCGTATCTTCCTTGACAGTTCTCTCTTTCTAATTCGTGCATAAATGTGTTGCCTTATATGGGTGAAGCTACACCCCTGGTATCCTGTCTCCGCCTTTACCTCCTCTCCTCCCCTCTTCCTTTAATAGCCTGTCACTCACGGTTACGACGCTACCTTTCTCTGCGTCTGACAGGGAAAATGGCGGTGTCTGGTTCTCCACAGCACTAGGTTCCACTCCGTCTCCCGGGTATTCGTATCCGTTGTCTGCTATCTCGGACTCAGGGGAAAGTGGTGAGTATTACCTCCCTCTCTGGGTAATCTCACCCTCGTCGCTTCTCTCACTCGCTGGTCCACACCTCTCTCTTTCCTCAGCGTCCGCTCCGTCTTCCCGTCTCGTCTCTCCTCACAGCTCAAAACCCCTCGCGCTCGAGCGTCTCTTCCCTTTATCCTCTCTCCAGCCAGGTACCCGTATCTGTCCCGCCAGCGGCGCGGGCCAAGTCGGTTCTCTGTGGGACAGCCTTTAATGGGTCCTAATGGCCCCCAGATTCCGCCGTTAAGTAAACCATAAAGGCCAGCCTAATAAGCATCAGGTTTATAACAACCCCGGGTTGAGTTAATAACCCCAGTGATACCACTCTGCATTAACTCAGTTCAGTCTCTAGTCCTGGGCATCATATATTATAACAACCCCAGGTTTAGTTAATAACCCCCAGTGATACCACTCTGCATTAACTCAGTTCAGTCTCTAGTCCTGGGTATCACAGTAGTATTCGCTAGAGAGGCTTGGATGGAATCCTGCCGAATGGATATCTCTTGGAGGCACTGCGCCAAATGTCGCTGTGAATTTTCCAATCCCTCCAGACGCCTCGCTATGCTGTGCAGGAGATCCGAGCCAGAATCCTGTCCAGTACCTGGATCCATGGGGCCAGTGCAAACTGTCACGTCTGAGGATTCTTGTGGATCCAGATTTGGGGAAGATGATTCTGGTGCACTTGGATCTCTGAATAACAAACGAGCGGGACGGATGAAGGTCTTGCGCATTTATTACTTGGAGTAGTTTTTTTTATGCAATATTTTTATTGAAGAGAAGTCGAATAAGCCGATACAGGTCAAACAGGAGATGATGACACCAAATAAATTCAAAATAACATACATGATATCCCATAGGATATGTGGAAACAAGAAAAAGAGGGGTACATCAACAATACAATATAAATGTTGACAACAATTTTTCTGTGTTTTAACAAAAGTCGAAAAGAGATAAGGAAAGAGAAGAACAGGGATGAAAAGAGAAGGAAAGAGAGAAGAGGGAGGGGGGTGGAGCAAAGGGAGAACACTAAGGAGGGTATCCAAGGTTAGATCGCTTCATGGGGGGTAGCCATCACTACCATCAGACCTAAACATAGTGAACAATTGCTCATTGAGTTTGGAACCTTAGCAATAAAACTTCGACACAGTATATCATACCCGGGAAATAGAGGTTTTAACATAACTGAACCAGGGTTCCCAAGTCCTCATATATTTATCCGACCTATCACGTAAGGAAGCTGTGATTTTCTTCATCGTGGAGATATACCATATTTTGGACAGCAACATGCTCATAGGGGGGATATTGGGCTTTTTCCAGCTTTTAGCTATCACACATCTGGCAGCATGAAGAATTTGGAGTACAAGATTACCCGCATGGCTGCTAATATTAGACAAAGGAAGGCCCAGCAAAGCCGTCCAAGGACCCAATGTTACTTGGGAGCAAAGAATAGACCCAATAAGATTCTCCACTTGGACCCAGAAAGGGCGGATTTGGGGGCAGAACCACCAAATGTGTTTGATATCTCCAATCTGACCACACTCTCGCCAACACAATGGGGAGGACTCAGAGAAAATCCTATGCAATGTTGCTGGGACCAGATACCATCTGGTATATACTTTATAGGAGTTTTCCTTTACTAGAGAGGAAATTGAAGACTGGGCAACATTTTGTCTAATGATTTCCCAGGAATCCTCCCCAGGTGAGGGGCCCAAGTCCTGTTCCCGTTTACTTTCATGAGGCAGTGTGTCTGCTGATTTCAATGAGCGTAATAAAACCATAAAGTATAGAGATAATACCCTGTTGCATAGGGGAATAAATACAGAGTCGTTCAAAAGGGGTGAGTTGGCGAATGACCTTGGATTTTGGAAGGGAACTTAAGAAAGAGCAGAGTTGTAGAAATTCGTATAGTACAGGTTGGGTGATACCATATTTGTCACTTAAAGAATCTAAGGAGCGCCAGGAAGTACCTTCAATAAAATCAAAGTCCAGTCCCGGATGTGGGTTTAGGTGAAACCACGAATGGGAACGTGAGGCGAAGCCAAGAGGAAAGTCCTGATTATCCCAAATTGAAGTGATGGGGGATGGGAAAGTAGAAAGACCATAATGCCGAATGCAGAAAAACCATAGAGAGCAAGTGAATTTTGTAGTGGGAACGCACGTTTGTATCGTCTGAGTAGTTTTGACAGGTAAAAAAGGCATTTGTTTCCCCCAGCACCCTGAATGATAACCGTAACCAGATATAAATTCCACATAATAATAGAATTTAGAGATCTTCGTTATACATATTTGCGCAAATATGTGTAACGAAGATCTCTGAATTCTGTTATCATGTGGAATTTATATCTGGTTACGGTTATCATTCAGGGTGCTGGGGGAAACAAATGCCTTTTTTCTTGCTAAGAAATACCCCTCCCTTTCGAGCACCTGAATGATATCACTAAGCTAATTGAGCATCTACCAATATATATGTTAGTTTTGACAGGTGTAAGTAGGGAAACCAAAGTGGAAACCTTGGCCTGCAGGAGTTCAATTTATATCCAAGGTAAGTGGGGTGTTTGAGAAAACCAGGTAAGTGCCTGGCTCAAGTGAGTTGCATGATAGTATTTACGGATATCCAGTAGACCTCTGTCTCCAGCCACCGGGTCCCTTACCAGAGTGGAGGTCTTTACTCTAGGGGGTTTATTAGACCATATGAATTTTAAGAAGAGTTTCTGCATTCGACACAAAGCCTCTGCGGGGATGCGTACCGGAATTGTTTGGATCAGATAAAAAAGCCTGGGTAAGATGTTCATTTTCACTGAAACTATACGTCCAAACCAGGCTATGATCTGTTTACTTGGAGTAGTTTAACAGGGTTCGCCAAAGACAGCTGAATAGAGATACGACTGTAGGTTAGCGGGTGGCTGAGGATACCGGAACCGTGACCCAGTACTTTAAAGGAGGAATTCTGAAGGCTGGTTACTGCGGCATCCGGAACAGGTAGCTAGGTAGGACATGGGAACAGAGTCGGCAGTCTGCGTAAGGCTATATCAGGAGGCTTGGGTACTTTGCGGTAACAAGAACCTGACACTGGAGACACTGTGGGAGCACAGAGAACTAGCTTCACAGACACTGTGAAAGACATTGCACTGGCAAATTCCCTCCTCCAGGCCTTCCTGTCTTATAGCAGCTGCTCGGAGCGAATTGGCCACAGGAAAGTGATAAATTGGTGAAGTGTGGACAAGACAGGCCCACATCCAAGATGGCCCCCGGGAACATAGCCCAGCCTGTTCACAGAAGCCCTGGCTACACAGCAGCACCGCTAACCCCTGCCGGAGGGACATGCTGCCAGTCTGCAGAGCCGCCAACCAGTGCCCCTGCCTGTCCTCCCAGTGCACCCTGCCTGGTGCCAGCAGCCCGCACCTCCGCCAGCTGGACCTCTCCAAAGGGACCGGACAGGTAAGAGCCGGCTCCTCTGCACAGTCTCCCGCCGGACCGTGACACATGGTATTACATTTATTGTAGATGACATCATGCCCAATAATCTTATTCCTGTTCATAGCTAAATTTGTTTGTTCCTCTGTACTTCTCTCACCAGTTTCTGTATTTTCATTCATCTTTCCTCTGAAAGTTTAATCTGGTATTTCTGAATATTTATTTGAACCCCATAAAATTATAAATCCTGAGTTGGTTTCCAGTTTAAAATCCAGCTGCTTTCCTGTAGAAACTATATTGTCTGATACACATTCTTATCTCTTTCGTTTTCCCAGAAATCAATATATCGCCCAAATAGGACCTTATTGAAATTAATGATGTGCGGGTTCGGATTTACCCAGATCTCAAAACGGCATCTTATTGGCTTTCGGATGTCACGTTTTGGTTAGCAAATAATAAAAATACGGATAAATCCGAACTCGCGTTAATTCTGGTGCTAAGAACAGAGTAAATCCGAACCCACACATCTCTAACTGAATACCTCTCTTCCTTAGATGGATTATTGATTCTGTTAAAACCTTCGTAAATATTCTTTGGGATGCAGACAGGCCAAACGACAGGCAAGTGAACTGGTAGTGTCCCCCATCGACACAGAATCTCAGAAATTCACCAGTATGTGGAAATAAGCATCCTTCAGGTCTATTGAATTTAGGAAATCTTCTTTTAGGCCTGCTATTATTGATTTCATTGTTTCCATATGAAACTTCTTTGTTCTTATGTTTGTTTAGATCTCTTAAGTCTAATATAGTTCTGAAGTCCCGATGGCCTTTTTACTATGACGAGACGCAAATAGTTTTTTCTTCTTTTATTGGTACTATGTTTATTGCTTGAAGTTTCATAAACCATCTTAAGCTGTACCTTGTGGCCGGAGACCTCGTCGGCCACATGGTTAATGACGGCGCGGTGGTGATATGTTTTAACATGCCATATGTAGTGCTTTGCGCAGTTGTAGGATTGCATGTTTAAATGTATTTATATTTAAGTTGTGCTCACATATATTTTAAAAGTGAAACAGTGCACTTACTATATCTGTCTGAATAAGGATCCCCTATCCTCTGTGACGGAGATGGGATGCTAATTGCCATCTCCTATCAGATCTGGTGAATAACAAAATCTTTTGATGTTGGACAGGGCACAGCAGGTAATATGCTGGGAGTGTGAGTTCCTTAGACAAAGGTGTTAATCATGGGGGATTTCCTTATTCCATATGTAAGGTGTCAGATTGGGTTTGGAACCTGTATTTATTTATGTAGCTGGTTTGATTGATATATGAATTCTGAATGGTACATGCAGGAAAGGGATGAGGAACATTTGTTTGAGAAATCAAATACAAGCAGTATTTTGAAGCTATGTGATAAATGTATCAAAGGCGAATTGGAAACTGCAGGTGGTAAAGGAAGCAGTTTAAAGGAAACCAAACTTTGTGTGCGAGAGGAAGGAGGAAATTGCTTTATGCACTAATATCCTTTTAAAATGTAATTTATTTATATTTTGTAAGACATCCTGATTGGATGAAAAAGACTCTAGGTGGGCTTACCCCCAGTGGTATGTGTATTGGAGTAAGATAAAAGGAGGGCTACTGCCCTGTGTAAAGGGTGTATTATACCATTTTCTCATACGTCCTAGAGGATGCTGGGGTCCACTTCAGTACCATGGGGTATAGACGGTTCCGCAGGAGCCATGGGCACTTTAAGACTTTTCAACGGTGTGAACTGGCTCCTCCCTCTATGCCCCTCCTCCAGACCTCAGTTTAGAAAATGTGCCCAGGCAGACTGGATGCACTCCAGGCGAGCTCTACTGAGTTTCTCTGAAAAGACTTATGTTAGGTTTTTTTATTTTCAGGGAGAACTGCTGGCAACAGTCTCCTTGCTTCGTGGGACTTAGGGGGCAGTAGTAGGAACCAACTTCCTGAATAGTTTCATGGCTCTGCTTCAGGCTGACAGGACACCATTAGCTCCTGAAAGGAACTGAACGCTAGCTGGGGCTATGTGCCCACTCCCACAGCCCGCCGTCACCCCTCTCACAGAAGACAGGTGAGTGTAAGAGGAAATCTTCAGACATTGTGATGGCTAAAAGGTACCTCGCTGTGGGCGGGATTGCTGCGCGCCATGCTACCCACACATACACAGGCACTGCAGGGTGCAGGGCATGGAGGGGCGCCCTGGGCAGCATGAAACCTAGAAACAGTCAAAAATAGAGGGCATAAGATACCGAGGAACAGCCCTACCCCCGCCAGTATAAATATTGGTATCAAAAGCTCTGAGGAGAAACGCACCATTGCAGGGGCGGGGCTTCCTCCTCAGTCAGGCAGCACACTGCTCAGCACCATTTTCTTCCAGCAAAAAGCAGGGGAAGAAACGCTGATCCTCCTCTCAGTTTTTGTTTAGTATCAGAGTACAAAGAGGGGGGGAAGTGTATATTGTGATATTATGGCAATATATATATATATATATATAGAGAGAGAGAGCTGAAAGTCTCTGGGTACAAAGTACACAACACAAGGATTTTTTATTTAAGTGCTGTGGACTGGCAATTAATTTCTTTCTCCCTCTGGCAGATTTTACTGTGGGTCTGTCCCCTGTGGTGTGATTGTGCATGTGTGTGACATGTCTGAGGCAGGGAGCTCTTCCTCTGTGGAAGCCATGTTAGGGACAGAGAGTTGTAATATGACACCAAGAGCCTGACTGGGTGAAAGGTTACGTGATAGTGTGAATCATATCAGTAAGAGGTTGGACTGAATCTCATGCAGAAAACTGAAAATAATCTGTTGAAGATGTGATTTTTTAATAGTTCTGATTTCATCCACAGGGACCCCTCTGGGTCACATACAAATTTGCACAAGTAGTACAAACTGATACGGACACGGACTCTGATTCCTGTGTCGACACTAGTGATTCCAGGGGAATAGGTCCTAAGTTAGCAAAAAGCATTCAAAACATGTTTTAGCTATAAAGGAAGTGTTAGAAGTTACGAAGCCCCCTATTTTACCACAGGAGAGGGTTTACTTTAGTAAAGAAGTAATGTAATTTTCCCTCCACCTCATGAGTTGAACAGTCTTGCAGGGAGTCTGATTTTACCTGAAAAGAAATTTCAGATTCCCAAAAGGAATTCAGGCAGCTTACCTTTTTCCAAAAGGTGGGAGTCACCCCACATTTTAGACAGGGCCCTGTCATAAAAGGAAAAAGGTATTTCTCCCTGTGCATGGAATGGCTTCACTTAATGAGCAGGCAGACTGCAAGTTCGTGAGGTGATCTATTGATGTGGCCAATGGGACACTACTCAGGCCTACCATTGTCTGTGCGTGGGTGAGTAATGCTATTGAAAAGTGGTCAGAAAACTTGTCATTAGACATTGACACAATAGAATGTCAAAGTCGAAAAATATTGCAGTACACACATCACGTACAAACTACACACAGATGGCCTCCGTGCGTGTACTTGTTCTGCTGTGCGTGCGCATATTCGCAATTTGCATATGGTCGCTCCCACGGTCCTGCGCATTAGCGCGTGGTATGAGTATTTACGGTAGACTTTGTGAGCGCATGGAAAAACTATCAAAACACATTACATATTTAATCCAAATAGTGCACAATGTACACATAGTCTCCCTGCACCACATCAGCGTGTTACAACAGTTTAAATGGTATCAGAACAAAGGGATTCACCTTTACAGGATAGGAGGGGACAGAACAAGGTTATAAGGTGGTGTTTGATATCCAGCTGTAGGGTATTTTAAGGGTAATATTCCGGTGTTGGTTTGCAGAAGATCGCATGTTCCTGCGAATAGTTATGTGCAGGAGCAGAATATAGATATAAACTGTATTTACTGTACATTAGGTATGCGGCGGGAACCCAGAGACCACCCACAAGTGCATCTTGAACAGACATCGCCCACCTATTCAAACCAACCTATGACCTCTCCTGTACTATAAATGACCATCCCTGTGTCCAATGGACAAAGAGATTACAGTATCCATTGTGTTAAGTTTTGGAAGATTGTATAAAAGGAGCCAGCTGCAGGCCTGGTCACACAAGACTCTAAAAGTTATCTATCTAGATGACCGAGGACCAGACTGGGTAGCACAGCAAAATCCAAACAAGTATGTACCATTGACTGTAGCCATTATTCTTTTGTATGTTATTGCTTTGTTATTGTAACCCCCTTTCAGTAATAATATGTTGTGGTGTCGGAACCCGGCATTTTAAATACAATCTGGTGTCGTGTTTTCCTTTCCCTGCTAAAGTATTAAAGTGTATTTGCAGCCACTTGGGCTGCTGCATTGTGCTAACAGTGTATAGGCCTGTGTACGCAAACTGTGTAGTCACTACGCCCTTTAGGCGTAAGTACGCAGAGTGCGTACACTGTGCGACTTTGTGTACGTAAGGTTTGTGAATAATATAAAGGTGAAAGGTTAATTATAGCGGCCACAGCGGCTCCATTTAAAGTGTATGAAATGTCTTTTTAAAGTGTTGCTTTTAGTCCTGTATGTAAATCAGCATTTACAAATGGGGTCTCATCCGATTTTCCACATACTCACAGCCTAACAGGTCATAGCAGACTTAATCTATCAGCAAAGGGCGGACAGAAAGTATCCTACGTAACCTTTTCTTGGTCGATGGATACACTGAAAACCCTACTTGTGTGCTGATTAGATGACGTCTGCTCTGTATGGTCTGCAGAGGTGCTGGTAGAACCCGTAAAACACAGGAAAAAAGCTATTTAAAAATCTGTGCATTTTTTTGGCAAAAAAAAAGCGTACACAAAAGTGCACTGATACTTTGCGTACCCTCTCACATTGTTGCAAAACAAAGTTCAAATAGGTCATATTGTGTTTGATTCAGATTGGATTGTTTATCTGTTAAGTAGGTTTAAAAGTACATTTAAAAGTTGCTGCATAGCCTTGATATAGTTTTTTTTAACTCAGGCCTAAAATAACTTCTGGTGCTTGTATGGTGTGTGATTTATTCGTAACAAAGGAAGCCGCATGGTCTGTCCTCCATTTTGGGCTAGCCACATGGCCTGTCCACCATTTTGTGTAAACCTCATGGATGTGGAAGGGGGAGGAGCAGTGGCCATTTTGGGAAGGTCATTTTCTAAATAGCTGATTTTCAGTCTGCTCAGAACAATCAGTTTCCTTGGTCACATCTCACCATTTATGAGTTACCAATGCATTTATTTAACCCATGCCATAGTCAATTACAAATAGTTTCAATTGGGCCTAGTGAGAGTAAATGGTGAGATAAATGCTTGGCTTGGTGTAAGAAATTGCAAAAAAAAAAGAAAAAAAATACTTTTTTTTTTCTTCTTCTTTCCCAGGACTTAGTTAACTCTCTGTTTGCTATAAGATAGGCATTGAAATGCTAATTAACTGGTTCAATCACTTTTACAGGCAGGCAAAAGTACATAGCTTTGATATGCAAATTAGAAGCACTGAATGGGTAAATGAGTCACATAGAAGGCTAGTGAATGATACATATATATAATATTATTATTATTATTATTATTATTATTATTATTATTATGTGTATATTTATATCAGTGCATGTTCTGCAAGATAGCTATCCAATCTGAATCATATCATTTAAATTATTGATTATTGCTAGATTCATTTAGATCTGCGTGAAACCGAGTACATTTGTGGCTATATAGTTAAAACTTAAAATAACAGTGTTTAAGGAAGTAAGTGTAAAGACACAAACGCAGTTCTGGCCTGGTTGTAAGGGTTTATACAGAAAAAAACGGTGTTGTGTTAAGTGGGCGATTATAGTTAGTATTGCTCACATTTATAGAAGTTGTGGGATTTGTTTTATTGCGGACGCAGGGTTTTGTACACGTGTCTCGGACAAAGTACAGGACTGCGCACACAGCGTAAGAGACACGCACGGTCGCGTGTTTACGCAAAGTGCGTAAGAGTGCGGGCGCTAAGTACAAATTACACAATAGTGTCGTTTAGTTCAAAGGTGGGACAGTAGCCATGCTACAATAGCACAAAACTACTCAGTTTCTAAAGCAGATTAGTATAATACTTTTGTTTAAACTGTATTGCCTCTGGGGGTAAAGCTGCCTATCTGAATGAATTAAAATTTTCTGTACAGAAAAACCAAAGTGTATTTGAGTGAGTGAATGTAGGAGTGAGTGGATTCGAACCCCGGAATGTGGATCCCGTCGTTCGGTACACCAAGTGAGTGGAGGCTTGGTGGCGTGAAGCGGCTGACTCACGTTAGTATAAGGTTTAATACGTAAGTCGAGAGGAGACTTACACAGGAGCATGGTAGGGAATTGTGAATTGTGACCCATATAGTTTTTTTTTATACGCTCCGGCTGAGGTTTCGCAGCTTATGATTCGATTCCAGTGGTCGTACGGCAGATAAGTAACAAGTACCTATACGCTGTGCGATTGGACCGCGCGTTTGTGGGTGTGATATATAGCGCAACTTGATATCCCTTTTACGAGCTTTTGCGTAAAATCGCGGTATCATTAGCGCTGTATACAGCATACGCAAGCGTAATTTGTGTATAAAAAAGTGCATAGGGAGTTTTCGCTGGTCTCTCTCAGGAAAATCTCCAACGGCAGATACTTTACTGGAAAGGGTAAGTTATTCCTAAAAACTTCCAGTAAAATATAGGTCAATAGGGGCCCTAAGTTGGGTACATTGCCTTCGCTATCAACAGTGTATGGTAGTACTGGTCAGCGTGGGCGAGAGTGGGTGAAAACACTCGGAGAACTTTCACCGTCGCCTTATATTGAGTATTTTGGTGTTTGTGGGAAAGGCCTTTTCTCACAAACACCAAAATACTCAATATTGGGAGCCAGTTGCTCAAGTGAGGAACGTTTAGCCAGGGTTCAGGCTGAAGAGCCACGGCCCAAGGGGTCAGCGAGGTTTAAAGGAAAAAGTATTATGTGTGGTCCACACGCTGAAGACTTTTTGTCTGAATGGGTATGTATGACTGACAAAGATAGGGTACCATTCCCTAAGGTGGGCAGCTTTGAACCCGAGGTACTGCAGAATCTAAGTAGTAAAATATGTCTTCTTAAATCCAGAAAACAAAGGATTAGACATAACGATTGTTTAAATTTATGGCAACAAGAGGGGGAGATGCAAAGGGAACAAACTCGCAAAGCAGGTTCCAAACCTAGCAGGAATGAGGACACGAACACACCATTACCGACACAGGTCGAAGGGAAAAAGATGGCTACAATCAATGGTACATCTGTAAATGATAGTAGTATGCAAGAGCAATGTATTAACCCTAACCTTTGTAAGTTGTATCCTGTTTTGAAGTCTTTTCAAGGTCATAGGTCACAGGAAGATGAAGTATCCAGCCAAATCACAGCTGGCATTCAGGCAGTCGCTTTGCAGGAAACTCAGGTGGGGCCTGTCCACCCAGTTAGAGCAGTACCAGTGTTCCCCACTGAAAGAACTGGTGAGGTCACAGCTACTGGTAAGTGTGAGATGGGTCTTTGCACAGAGACAACAACACCCTACATTAAACAGATTAGGAACGGAATGGTAGGATTACATCCTGACTTGGAAATAGTAACTCCCAATGGGGGAACCGATAGTCAGGGAGTAATCCTCACCAGGAATAATGCAATGTATTGCCCGTAGTCAAGAGCTGAGCTGCGGTTAATCATTTCAGAATTCCCCGATCCCCGGGAGTATTTAGCCAGATGTCAGAAGTTTATCAGAGATCTGGGTAATGCTTATGAACCAGCTAATAAAGATTGGCGGATACTTTTAAAAGCGTGTCTACCCCCTAATATTGACACGTAAAAATTTATCACTGATTGTAGGTTAGAGTCGGATAGTCCTATGACTGACGGAAACAATCAGGAGAATATAGAACGAATTAATAGGCAACTAGAGCTGTGTTTCCCCATTACTGTTAAGTGGAGAAGAATTTTCTCCATAAAACAGAGGGAAAATGAAATGGCATCTGAATGTTTTCATCGGGCCCTGCAAACAATAGATACATTGGGGTATCAGATACAGGGAACGATGCAAATTACAGGGAGGTGGCTGTTTCTGTGCTAATGGACGGACTCAATAAGGCAGTTAGGGACAGGGTACAAGCATCTTTGCCTAATTGGAGAGGGGCCACAGTAGCTTGTCTTAGAGCGTGCGCAATTGAACATCATAAGAATATTGCTAGGCGTAGAAAACAACAGGAGGAGAAGCTAATGACAATAAGTCTACAGGCTCTTGCAGCAAAGTCTCATCAACCTAAACACCAAAACCCGGGTAGTAAGAAAAGACCTAGAATATGTTACACTTGTAGGAAGGAAGGGCATTTTGCCAGAGATTGTAGGTATAGTAGAACACATAGTCAATATAGACCCCTAGACAGAGAAAACAAGCCACAGTATTAAACACATAGACGGGTTCAAGGGACATATAGTAAGGAATCACGAGCCATATAGAAAACACAGATTCGGTTAATGGGAAGAACAGAATTAATGCAACTTTACCCTTTTGACAGAACTTGCTGGGGTTAAGAGGAGGCCTCTAAACTTTTGCTTCTTTCTCTAGCAGAAATGGCCCCTGATTAACATAACAGGAGTTTTGTTAGAGATGGTATACATATTGCGTGCTCCCGCCCAGGAAGCACAAAGTATGTTGGATACCCACAAAGATTAATATTGCATTTCACTGTTCTAGGGCCCTCATTCCGAGTCGTTCGCTCGGTAATTTTCTTCGCATCGCAGCGTTTTTCTGCTTAGTACGCATGCGCAATGTTCGCACTGCGACTGCGCCAAGTAATTTTGCTATGAAGATAGTTTTTTTACTCACGGCTTTTTCTTCGCTCCGGCGATCGTAATGTGATTGACAGGAAATGGGCGTTACTGGGCGGAAACACGGCGTTTTATGGGCGTGTGGATAAAAACGCTACCGTTTCCGAAAAAAACGCGGGAGTGGCTGGAGAAACGGGGGAGTGTCTGGGTGTGTTTGTGACGTCAAACCAGGAACGACAAGCACTGAACTGATCGCAGATGCCGAGTAAGTCTGAAGCTACTCTGAAACTGCTAAGTAGTTTGTAATCGCAATATTGCGAATACATCGTTCGCAATTTTAAGAAGCTAAGATTCACTCCCAGTAGGCGGAGGCTTAGCGTGTGTAACTCTGCTAAAATCGCCTTGCGAGCGAACAACTCGGAATGACCCCCTAGATGCATGTCCATCACAGGTAGAGGAAATTATCTCACAGATACCGGGTTCCCTATGAACTTAGGATGGACAGGACACTGGATTGATGGCTGGGATAGTCCCAGTAGATATATGACACAAATAATTTTTTTTTAGGAAGTATAGACAGTAGAGAATCACTTCCCCATAGTGCCCAATCCAGTTGTCAAAATTTTATAAAATCCTCTTTGCTTCTATAAACTTACCTGTTACTAACTTCTATGTGATTTTTCTTCAAAGTTTCCTCCTCATCTCTTACGTTCACCAACAGGAGGGTACAACACATGGACCCGATTACAGTTCAAACGCCACATGCCTACTCGGTCTTTCAGAGCTCTGCCCAAATCCAGTATATCTCACCAGCAAAAGGACATAAGGATACCAGTATTAATGCAGTGTGCCTGGTCATGCACAAAGGGTGGAGAATGAGAATACTGGTGAAGGGAGACTGTGTACAGACACTGATATGCCTGTTGGTGAATGCTAAACCTGACATTTTCTTTTTCTCATACGTCCTAGAGGATGCTGGGGACTCCAAAAGGACCATGGGGTATAGATGGATCCGCAGGAGCTTGGGCACACTATAAAGACTTAAACTGGGTGTGAACTAGCTCCTCCCTCTATGCCCCCCCTCCAGACCTCAGTTAGACTTTGTGCCCAGGAGTGATGGGTCACACACTAGGGGAGCTCTACTGAGTTTCTCTAAAAGACTTTATGTTAGGTTTTTTATTTTCAGGGAGACCTGCTGACTACAGGCTCCATGCAGCGTGGGAGTGAGGGGAGAGAAGCAGGACCTACTTCTGTGAGTTTCAAGGCTCTGCTTCTTGGCTACTGGACACCATTACCTTCAGAGGGTTCGATCACTTGGTGCGCCTAGCTGCTTGTTCCCGGAGCCCGCCGTCACCCCCCTCACAGAAGCCAGAAGCCGGGTGAGTATGTGAAGATCCGAAGACTTCAGTGACGGCAGAAGACTTCAGTAACGGAGGTAACATGCGGCGATCGTGCTACCCTCCATGCTCCCACACACCAACGCACTCACAGGGTGCAGGGCGCTGGGGGGGGAGCGCCCTGGGCAAGAAGTTACTGGTTTTCTTATTGTAGTCTGGCATTAAAAGCATTTTGGTGCCTGAGCACCGTGTTTCATTCCCCCGCCAGCGTGGTTTAGCGATACGCGCCTTTGATCCCCCGCCGCCGCTTACATGGGTGCAGGGCGCAGGGGGGGAGGAGCGCCCTGGGCAGCGAGTTAGTTTTTTCTCTTTCTTAAAACTGACAGGCTTGTGCTGCCAGGGCTCCGTATACAGACCCCCGCTGGCGCGTTATAGCGCACTGCGCGCCATTCTCCTCCGCCGGCTTCCATGGGTGCAAGGCGCCGGGGGGGGGGGGGGGGTGGCGCCCTGGGCAGCATAGAATATATGTGTTTTGGGGGTCCCGGGCGCCGCATGTGATAACCCGCCATTAGAGCTGCGGGCCGCGGCGCGCCAGGGCTCCCGCTCGCTGTCGGTTGCCTGGGTGCAGGGCGCACGGGGGGGGGGGCGCCCTGAGCAGCATTGCTTTCTGTAAGTGTATAGTGTTTTACACTATATATGGTGCTCGACCTGGCTTTTTAGTATATAGGGGAGCTATAGCACGCCGAGGGGGGCGGGGCATAGCCTCACACATAGAGTCAGCGCCATTTTCCCTGCTGTCCCCGCCAAGAAGTTTGTCAGGCACAAACAAGGGGGGGGGCATAGTGTTTGAGTGTTATGTTGGTTGCACTTATGTACCACTAATTGAGTTGAGAATGTCCATGAATTCATTCTTGTGTGTAATGTCTGTGTGCCCCCTCTCAGATATACCCATTTTGGTACACTTGTGTCGGCAGGCGTGAGTGTTCTGTTAAAAAAAAAATCCTATGGGGTACCCTGTCGGCATCGCCGACGCACGTGAGTACTCGTTACAACATAAAAAGTAAATATTTTATGGAATGGGTGACCCTGTCGACACCATCGGTTGTCACCAGGGTAAATGGACATGCGGTATCTGAATTATACCTGTGTATATACAGTTGTATGTTGTTTCCCTCGGACCGCCTGGGGTAGCAAGACAGTAATTTTGCCGGGTTACTATTACTAATCCCTGCTGTCAAAAAAGGGGATAACTGTCGGCTTCGCCGGCGCATGGCAGTATTTGATTCGGGAAATTAAGTATTAGCAAATTGGTGTTTGTGTGATTAATACAGTAAACACGATAGGGGAGATACAGTTGTTTGGGGATGCCCTGTCGGCATCAACGGTATTTCCTGGGTAAAAAAATGGTCAGGCTGTTATTGCCTTGTACCTATATATATATATATATATATATATATATATTTATATATTTTTATGGGTATATGTGGGGGGAGTGTTATCAGAATTGTATTTGTATACTTCCCTCGGACCCCTCGGGGTTCCGTGATTATTTTTTGCCCGCTTACTATTCCTTGCTGTCGACATTTACTAAGTTTCTGTCGACCTTAACATTCCTAGTAGATCCACATCGGGGCTATGTCAGTGCATGGTCATACACATTCACAACACATTACTGTCACTAGGGACCTGACAGGTCGGGACAATCCACTTGCGTATAGGTTATATCTATATGTGTATATGTGTATATGTGTAGATATAGGTTTATATATGCATGGTTAGGATATATGTGTTTTATTGTGTATTACGTGATGTATATACATGAATGCTGAAATAATAGTATTCTTATCATGTACGGGTCGCCCTGTTGATTAAGCTCTAGATTGGCTGTGACAAGCTGATTCGATCCTCTCAAGGAGTCCGAATATTCTTCTCTTCACATCGCGGGGAGAACATTATGACAGTCAACTCCTGGCTGACGCAGAGCCCGGTCGCAAGAGATCATACGCCGGCAGCTAAGTGAAATTTTATTTCTATACTTTGACCTTGTTGCGCTGTATGCACTTGTGGGAGTGTTTTATTCGGGTAGGCAATAGGCATCCGATACAATTACCCTACCCAGTGTGGGTAGGCTTGTCTATGTTTGTTCTACCTTATAACATTGCAGCAGGCTGCCACGTGACAGAGGTGTGACCGGAAGAATGCGGAGGATCTCTCCGGGAGATGAGGGAGGAACGTTTACAGCTGTTTGGTGCCCTATGGTCAGTCAATCTCGGCGGTTTCCTCTGGTAAGTCTAACTTCGTGAGTTAGCCTCCTTCACAACGGTTGGTGACACATCCTTTTGTGGGATGCAGTCGTTTTAACCGGTTCAATACCGTTCTTTTTACCTTTCTGTGCAGACAGTGGAAGGTGAAAAGGTAAGAGTTCTGCAGCCTTGTTGGGTTCGCAAAAGTGGATGTCGTTGTCTGTTTCCTCCACATCCACCACTGGTCGCTGAGTCTATCGGGCTGGTCCCCACTCCGGTAGGCACTCGTCTACTATTTTTCAGTTGGTCCTGGAATAGACTAGGACCTGTGGGTTATTTATAGAATCCAAAGGGGAACATTCTGTGTTGCGGTTGTTTGCCCTTACTGTTTTTCTAGTAGTTCTTGCCGTTCCACTCTGGAAGGGAAGATAGTACGCAACGCCATACAGAGGTGCGTCAGGATCAGGACGTTGTCCAGTTGTCCCTGTTTAAAGGTGCAAATCGTTGTTTCTCTCTGACTGTTCTTCGACACAGGGATTGGCTGTTGTTTCCAACAACACAGATGTCAGAGGTGGGTTTCAGAGTAGAAAGTGACCGGTTAAAATTCGGTGTTTTTCCAGGTGAAAAGAGGTCTGAAGATCCAGAGTTGGATCGGCTTTACTGTGACACTTCATCAGGATGTTCTGTTACTTAACCGGTTGGGGGCGACCTGAGAGGCCTTTTTTGGTGAGCGGCTCTAATGCCAGAGTGGTTTTCAAGAGACCAGTTGGAAGTGTGGTCCGGGTTTCACCTGCACATGCACCTGAATATAATCCTAAAGGCCAGGACATCGCTCCTGTGGTGTCTGCTCGGTTCTCTCCTTCTAGAGGGATGAAGGTTCGAGTTCCGGCTGTAGATCCTGGTGTCCATGCATACAGATCTCCGAGTCGGAGGAACAGTACTTGCAAGGGACGTGTTTCCAGGAGATAAGGTCAAGTTGGAAAGCTTGTCTGCTATAAACTTTCTTGAATTAAGTTAAGTTAGTTTCGACAAACCTATTCTTCATGTTCTGCCCGTGTTAGTTCTGCTAGACGGCTTGTCAGCAGTGGCGTAAGTATATCGCTTGGCGAAACAAGGAGCAATGCGGCAATGGCAGAAGTTGCACAAATTTTCCGTTGGGTGGAGAGTCTGGTAAACGCTGTATTAGCAGTCTTCGTTCCGGAGGTGAACGACGGAGAAATGGATTTCCTCTGCTGACGCGATCTCCATCCGGGAGAAATTCAGTCATCATCGACATCATCGAGAAGTTTTCCCAGACGTGACAAGTCTTTGAGGATTGCCGCATTGGATATGTTGACGTCTCTCCTCAATGAGAGGCCTCAGGGATATTGTTCCAGGTCATGGGACGCTCAAGCTGTTGCAGTGGACAACCTTGTGACACCGTGGGTGTTTTAGTCACGATCCTCTTGGATCCGGTCTAGCCAAGGAGGGTTTGCTATCCAGTTTTTCATGATTTACTCATAGAAGATTCCTGCCCTCTTCCTCTACGTGAGGATCTGTTGCAACAAGATCAGGGCGTGTTTCAAGACTTACCGCGGCTGCGTCTGACGTCGTGGAGGTTGAATCCCATATCCTAAGCCGAAAGGGTGTTCCCAGTGAAGTCATTTCCTCAATTCTTCAGGCTAAGAAAGAAGTAACGGCTAAGCTTTACCACCGTAGTTGGCGTAACTATGGTTTTTGGTGTGTATCCAGGAAGGCTCCTATGGAAGACATTCAGCTAGGTCGTTCTTATCCATACTTTACAAACCGGTGTGGATGCAAGCCTAAAGTTGGGCTACATTTCAGTGCAGTGTGGCATAATAATTTCTTTACAAACATTTCTCTCTTGGAAAGTGGTCATGCTCTTGGCTTTGACATCCGCAAGGCGGGTGCCGGAAGTGGTGGTTTTGTCTCACAAGAGCTTTGTTTGATCTTTCATGTGGATAGAGAGGAATTGAGAACTCGGTTAGTAGTTCTGCCAAGAGTGGTTTCTGGGTTGCGCAGAAATTGGCCTATTTTGATGCCGGTGGTTTCTTAGGCATTAGCTGATTCAAATTCTCTCAATGTAGCCAGGGATTTGAATATTTAGGTCGCCAGTTTGGCTCAGATTGGAGAAACAGGAGCTCTGTTGTCTGGTATGTTCCCAGCATGGGGTGGGTGACTGTATTATGCAGTTGGTTACTCGCTGGATCTGTGATGATATTTGGCATGTTCGTTCTATGGATGGATTGTCGTCACCAAAGTCGTGGAGGCCCATTATACTGGGAAGATGGGCTCTTCTTGGGCGGATGCCCGAGGAGTCTCGACGGTTCAACTTTGCCGAGTGGATACTTGGTCGGGTTCAAACGCTTTTGCTATGCTCTACACGTTTGATACCCTGGTTAAGGGGGACCTTTTGTTTGCTCAATCGGTGCTGCAGAGTCATCCGCACTCTCCCGCCCGTTCTGGAGCTTTGGTATTGACCCCATGGTCCTTTTGGAGTCCCCAGCATCCTCTAGGACGTATGAGAAAATAGGATTTTAGTACCTACCGGTAAATCCTTTTCTCTTAGTCCGTAGAGGATGCTGGGCGCCCGTCCCAGTGCGTACTGTGTCTGCAGTTATTGCTTTTGGTTACACTATAGTGGTGTTTTTTCTCTGTCAGACTGTTGCTGGCGAGGTTCATGCTATTGCATGCGGTGTCTTATTATTGGTTGTGTTGGCACACAGGTTGTGTTACATATTCTCTGAGCATGTGGCTGGGTCTTTTTCATGCCGTAGGCTGGTTTTCTATTGAATGCCACGTTCTGCTGTATGTTCGTGGTGTGAGCTGGTATGACACTCACCGTGTTTATAAATTCTTTCCTCGAAATGTCCATCTCTCCTGGGAACAGTTTCTAACTGAGGTCTGGAGGAGGGGCATAGAGGGAGGAGCCAGTTCACACCCAGTTTAAGTCTTTATAGTGTGCCCAAGCTCCTGTGGATCCGTCTATACCCCATGGTCCTATTGGAGTCCCCAGCATCCTCTATGGACTAAGAGAAAAGGATTTACCGGTACGTACTAAAATCCTATTATTTTCAGCATGTTGCTGCAAAGATTGTTCATGCCCGTTGGCATGTGTTGTGTTGAATGCCATGTTGTGTGGCATGGTTGAGGTGTGAGCTGGTATGAATCTCACCGATAAATTAAAAGTAATTCCTTTCCTCTAAATGTCCGTCTCCCTGGGCACAGTTCCTATACTGAGGTCTGGAGGAGGGGCATAGAGGGAGGAGCCAGTTCACACCCTTGAAAAGTCTTAAAGTGCCCATGGCTCCTGCAGAACTGTCTATACCCCATGGTACTGAAGTGGACCCCGGCATCCTCTACGGACTAGGAAAAATGGTTTACCGGTAGGTATTAAATTCCTGTTTTCATTCTGCTGTGAACATCTTGCTGTATGCTGTTTCCCCTAGCAATAGGGACGAGATCTCTTTAGAACTATTGCAAATAAACATTTGCCTCAAGAGGACCGCTTCATCTTGTGACCTGCAGGGGTATGTCAAACATAGCCCCGTTCTTCATCTGTCCAGGGAAACCTAGCATCTCCAAGTTCAACCCCCTGCCAGGCTACCATACTGGATCTGGGCTAGGTCTACGACCAGTGGGGGACAACTGACGCCAGACAGGAGGTGTGGCAAGTGGTACAACACATACACAGTATCAAGCGGTTTTCAGGTGCCGGCAGTAGGAGCCTGACCAGAACCGTGGTTCCAGGTGCCACGGCAAGGAGTCTGGTGGTGACAGCATTAAAACTGCCCACTGCGCAGTGGGTGGAGTAAGTAACAGGCGGTTACTGGCAGTAAGCAGTGTCACTGACCTAGGTTGGGGGTGTTGTGAACTGGGGGGTTCTCCCGATGGTAGGGGAGAGGAACCACAGTTGGGTCGGAACAGGGATGGCTTGATATAGGTCTTCCTCATACAGGACTCTGACAGTAAAGCTTTGGTGAAAATATTAAAGGACTTTATTGCAGGAAGGGGGCAACACAATGTCACATAACAGAGAAGGAGCGTATGGAGAAATGTCCAGAAAGTACTTGTGAGTGATGGTAAAAGATACTGGTGACTGAAGAACTTGAGAGCGGTGGTTAAAAGACACTGATGAGTTGAAGAACTTGAGAGCGGTGGTTAAGACTCTGATAATTTGAAGAACTTGAGAGCGGTGGTTACAGACACTGATGATTTAAAGAACTTGAGAGCGGTGGTTAAAGACACTGATGATTTGAAGAACTTGAGAGCGGTGGTTAAAGACACTAATGATTTGAAGAACTTGAGAGCGGTGGTTAAAGACACTGATGATTTGAAGAACTTGAGAGCGGTGGTTAAAGACACTAATGATTTGAAGAACTTGAGAGCGGTGGTTAAAGACACTAATGATTTGAAGAACTTGAGAGCGGTGGTTAAAGACACTGATGATTTGAAGAACTTGAGAGCGGTGGTTAAAGACAATGATGATTTGAAGAACTTGAGAGTGGTGGTTAAAGACACTGATGATTTGAAGAACTTGAGGGCGGTGGTTAAAGACACTGAGGATTTGTATAACTTGGGAGCGAGGGTTAAAGACACTGAGGACCTCTATAACTTGGGAGCGAGGGTTAAAGACACTGAGGACCTGTATAACTTGAGAGCGAGGGTTAAAGACACCAAGGACTTGTATAACTTGAGAGCGAGGGTTAAAGACACTGAGGACTTGTATAACTTGAGAGCGAGGGTTAAAGACAATGAGGACTTGTATAACTTGGGAGCGAGGGTTAACCTGCAGCCCACGCTGACTCCAAGAAGCACTGGTGACTGGAGCGCAGTGGAACCCAGCAGCGGCTGGGAACGCTGGAAGCTGTGCAACAACTGACACCTGGAAATGCCGGAGACACTGGGGTATGCTGCAGAGAGATCCGCCGAGAACAGAAGCACTGGCATCCACTTCAAAGGAAAAGACGATACTCAGGCGCCGAGGCTCTGCCCGGCGTCTGCCTTTGAATCTCCCGCCTCCGCTGGATTGGCGGAACAGTCCGATGATGTCACCCGCTCCCGCCCACATGATGCCGGGTGTCATGGCGGCGCCTCCTGCCCCGGGGAACCGTTAGCAGCCGCGCCAACCAGACGCCGGAGCCCGTGGGCCACCGAAGGTGGAGGCCGCAACACAGACCAGCAGGCACGCAGGGGTAAGCGGCGAACGCCGCCCATGGCGTGTGACAGTACCCCCTCCTCCAGGAGTGGCCCCGGGACACTTTCCAGGTTTTGTTGGATGTCTGGAATGGAAAATCCGCACCAGTCGGGGAGCCATAACTTCAGTAGCCTTGACCCAGCTCCTCTCCTCGGGACCAAAACCTTTCCACTCCACCAAATACTGTAGATTCTTGTGAAGATAACGAGAGTCGAGAATAGCTTTGATTTCAAAGTCCTTTCCAGCTTCAGACTCTGCAGAGGTTGGCCTTGGGGATTTTAAATGGAACCGGTTTAAAAAAAGGGGGCGAAGGAGAGAGACATGAAAGGAGTTTGGTATCCGGAGGTGGGAAGGCAATCCGCATTTGCAGACAACCGGGTTCAGGACTTGTAACACGGGGTAAGGACCAATAAACTTTGGGGCGAACTTCATAGTGGGCACCCATAACCTGAGGTTGCGGGTGGAGAGCCATACCCTGTCACCAACCTTGTATTGGGGAGCTGCTCGTCGCTTCCTATCCGCAAAGAATTTATAGCGGCCGGAGACTCTCTTGAGATTAGCATGAACTCAACTCCAAATTTGGCTGAAGTGTCGAAGAGTAGAGGCTGCAGCAGGAACATCCTCCGGAGGACAAATGGGTAATTCAGGAACTTGAGGATGGAACCCATAATTAATTAAAAATGGGGACTCACCAGTCGAAGAGTGGTACAGATGATTGTGGGCAAACCCGGCCCATGGCAACAGTTCCACCCAATCATCTTGCGAGGGAGAGAGATAAACACGGAGAAAAGTCTCTAAATCTTGATTGACGCGTTCAGTTTGCCCATTGGTTTGTGGATGGTAAGCGGATGAAAACTTGAGTTTTATTTGTAAGGCCGCACAGAGAGCTCTCCAGAATCTTGCAGTGAATTGTACCCCCGGTCAGAGACGATTTCCTGAGGTAAGCCGTGCAGGCGGAAATGTTCTCGGATAAATAACAACGCCAACTTGGGAGCTGATGGTAACCCGGTCAAAGGTACGAAATGTGCCATCTTAGAGAAACGGTCGATAATTACCCAGACAGTATTGTGACCCTTGGAGAGGGATCAATTTGGTGACAAAGTCCATAGAGATATGGGTCCAAGGCCTCTGAGGAATGGACAGTGGATGCAACAACCCCGCAGGAGGCAAACGAAGAATTTTGTGCTGAGCACACTGAGGACATGAGTTGACATAATCTTGAATATCCTTCTTCATAGTGTCCCACCAGTAAGACCTTCGTAAAAACTCCCACATCTTTTGAACTCCAGGGTGACCGGAAAACTTGGAAATATGAGCCCACTGCAACAACCTTGGTCGAAATTTAGCTGGCACAGACATTCTCCCAGGAGGAGGGCCCAGAGCGGTGAGAGCCGCTGACATAGAAACTGGACTGAGAATCAAAGCCTTCTCAACGGAATTCTCCTCATCCAAAGCTGTTAAGGAACGGGATAAAGCATCAGCCTTGGTGTTAAAAGTCCCGGCCCGGTACTTAATAACAAACGAAAACCGAGTAAAGAAGAGCGCCCATCTATCTTGACGGGGATTCAAGCACTGGGTCGTCTTGAGGTACAGCAAATTCTTATGATCAGTGAAAATCGTAATTAGGTGTTTAGCACCTTCCAAAAGATATCTTCATTCCTCCAAGGCAGATTTTATTGCCAAAAGCTCTTTGTCTCCAATGGTGTAATTCTGTTCCGCAGGAGAGAATTTGCGAGAATGGAAACCACATGGATATAACTTCCCATCTGGAGCGTACTGCGAAAGCACGGCACCTATGCCTACCGTGGAGGCATCAACTTCCAAAAAGAATGGTTTTGAAAAAGTTGGTTGTTGAAGTACTGGAGCAGACATAAAGGCTGCCTTTAACTGAGCGAACGCTGCTACAGCTTCGGAGGACCAATGACTTGGGTCAGAACCCTTCTTGGTCAGGGCAGTAATAGGTGCCATGATAGTAGAAAATCCTGTTATGAATTTCCGGTAGTAATTTGCAAAACCCAGAAATCGTTGTACCGCTTTCAAGGAAAGAGGCTGAGTCCAGTCCCGGATGGCAGTGAGTTTCTCTGGATCCATAAGAAGCTCCGTGCCCGAAATGATGTAACCAAGAAATGGAATAGAAGGAACCTCAAAAGTACATTTGGAAATCTTGCCATAAAGATGATTCTCTCGCAATCGAAGAAGTACCTCCTTGACCTGTATTCTGTGCTCTGTGAGATTTTTAGAAAATATCAGAATGTCATCCAAATATACGACTACACTTAGGTATAGCATATCCCGAAAGACTTCATTAATGAATCCCTGGAAGACGGCAGGGGCGTTGCTGAGGCCAAACGGCATTACCAGATACTCGTAATGCCCGTCCCTGGTATTGAAGGCTGTCTTCCATTTGTCCCCCTGTCGAATACGTATCAAATTATAAGCTCCTCTTAAATCAAGCTTGGTGAAAACTCGGGCTCCGCGAACTCTATCAAAAAGCTCCGTAATGAGTGGCAAAGGATACTTATTCTTAATGGTGACATCATTTAGACCACGATAGTCAATACATGGTCTCAGCCCTCCGTCCTTCTTCTTCACAAAAAAGAAACCCGCCCCCGCCGGGGAGGTAGAGGGGTGGATGAATCCTTTCTGCAGATTAGACTTGATATAGTCCGACATAGCTTGGGTCTCGGGTAATGATAAGGGATAAGTGCGACCCCGAGGTGGCATTTTCCCCGGAATGAGCTCAATGGGGCAGTCCCAGGGTCTCTGCGGTGGTAGCTGATCGGCCTCTTGCTCCGAGAACACGTCAGAAAACCCCAGATAGGCCTCCGGAATGAGCCCTTCATCTAACTTGGAAGATACACGGAGTGGATAGACAGGGGTGAGACAATTCGAATGACAAAAAGGACTCCAAGATGTTATCTGTGTCGAACTCCAGTCGACGTGAGGGTTGTGAAGTTTGAGCCAAGGAAGGCCAAGAACCAGATCGTGGGGCATCTCCTGAATCACTAGAAATTCCAGGTGTTCTTGATGCAGAGCTCCCACTTGCAGTTTGATTGGTACTGTACAACTTGAAATCAGACCGTTAGAAATTTGGGTACCATTGATAGCAGTCAACGTAATAGGTCGTTTGACCGACCGTAACTGAAAACCCAGATCCTGGGCACAGGAAAGGGAAATAAAATTCCCTGCAGCCCCTGAGTCCAGCAGAGCCTTAACGGGTTTGGCTAGTGACCCAAAAAACAGAGACACGGAGAGTAAACAGTCCACTGGCGGAGAAGGTTTAGAAGAAACCCCTAGCTCGACTCCTCCGGAACAAGCTAGGACTGCCCGTTTCCCGGGCGAGACTTGCAAAACTTGAGAAAATGATCCGCGGCTCCACAGTAGAGGCAGAGTCTACCCTCACGACGACGCTGACGTTCCTCTGGGGACAGCCGAGATCGATTAATCTGCATGGGTTCATCAGGACTTGGAATAACCGTCTGCTTAGACGGAAGAGATCGGACCCTTGATCTATCTGGCCGACTACGTTCGCCACCTCGTTCCTGCATGCGAAGATCCACCTTTACACAGAGCGAGATCAACTGTTCTAACGAATCCGGCAAATCTCTAGTGACCAACTCGTCCTTTAGACGATCGGAGAGCCCGTTCCAAAAGGCAGCCCGAAGAGCATCATTATTCCAGCGCAGTTCTGAGGCTATGGTCTGAAAATTAATCACATACTGTCCCACTGAACGAGAGCCTTGTCGGACACGAAGCAAGTCTGCAGAGGCAGCGATCGTCCTGCCGGGCTCATCAAAGATCCTCCGGAATGACGTAATGAAATTGGTGTAACTAGAAACCAATGGATCAGATCGCTCCCATAATGGAGACACCTGATCCAACGCTGAACCCTCGAGCAAAGAAATAATGTATGCCACCTTGGACCGATCAGTAGGGAAGTTATGTGAAAGCAGTTCAAAATATACCTCGCACTGATTGAGAAAACCACGGCAATTCTTTGGATTCCCACCATAGCGAGAAGGAGTAGGGAGCTGAAGGCGTGATCTGGTTCCAGAGGAGGATGGAACATTACTAGAGACAACCACTAAAACGGGTACTGGAGCTGGAGCCGATACTACTGAAGCCAGAGAAGTCTGAATTTGATCCAGCCGACCAGACAATTCCTGGAGATAATGCATCACCTGGCCCTGTGCTGCTTCCTGACTATGTACTCGAGAAATCAAGTCCTGGATGGTACTTGCCTCTGGGCCCCGATCCCCCGGGTCACTGACCTAGGTTGGGGGTGTTGTGAACTCGGGGGTTCTCCCGATGGTAGGGGAGAGGTACCACAGTTGGGTCGGAACAGGGATGGCTTGATATAGGTCTTCCTCATACAGGACTCTGACAGTAAAGCTTTGGTGAAAATATTAAAGGACTTTATTGCAGGAAGGGGGCAACACAGTGGTGGTCATTCCGAGTTGTTCGCTCTGTAATTTTCTTCGCATCGCAGCGATTTTCCGCTAATTGCGCATGCGCAATGTTCGCACTGCGACTGCGCCAAGTAAATTTGCTATGAAGTTTGGTATTTTACTCACGGCATTACGAGGTTTTTTCTTCGTTCTGGTGATCGTAATGTGATTGACAGGAAGTGGGTGTTTCTGGGCGGAAACTGGCCGTTTTATGAGTGTGTGTGAAAAAACGCTACAGTTTCTGGGAAAAACGCGGGAATGGCTGGAGAAACGGAGGAGTGTCTGGGCGAACGCTGGGTGTGTTTGTGACATCAAACCAGGAACGACAAGCACTGAACTGATCGCACTGGAAGAGTAAGTCTCGAGCTACTCAGAAACTGCACAGAGAAGTCTTTTCGCAATATTGCAAATCTTTCGTTCGCAATTTTGCTAAGCTAAGATTCACTCCCAGTAGGCGGCAGCTTAGCGTGTATAATGCTGCTAAAAGCAGCTTGCGAGCGAACAACTCGGAATGAGGGCCAATGTCACATAACAGAGAAGGAGCGTATGGAGGAATGTCCAGAAAGTACTTGTGAGTGATGGTAAAAGATACTGGTGACTGAAGAACTTGAGAGCGGTGGTTAAAAGACACTGATGATTTGAAGAACTTGAGAGTGGTGGTTAAGACTCTGATAATTTGAAGAACTTGAGAGCGGTGGTTAAAGACACTGATGATTTAAAGAACTTGAGAGCGGTGGTTAAAGACACTGATGATTTGAAGAACTTGAGAGCGGTGGTTAAAGACACTAATGATTTGAAGAACTTGAGAGCGGTGGTTAAAGACACTGATGATTTGAAGAACTTGAGAGCGGTGGTTAAAGACACTAATGATTTGAAGAACTTGAGAGCGGTGGTTAAAGACACTAATGATTTGAAGAACTTGAGAGCGGTGGTTAAAGACACTGATGATTTGAAGAACTTGAGAGCGGTGGTTAAAGACAATGATGATTTGAAGAACTTGAGAGCGGTGGTTAAAGACACTGATGATTTGAAGAACTTGAGAGCGGTGGTTAAAAGACACTGAGGATTTGTATAACTTGGGAGCGAGGGTTAAAGACACTGAGGACCTGTATAACTTGAGAGCGAGGGTTAAAGACACCGAGGACTTGTATAACTTGAGAGCGAGGGTTAAAGACACTGAGGACTTGTATAACTTGAGAGCGAGGGTTAAAGACACTGAGGACTTGTTTAACTTGAGAGCGAGGGTTAAAGACAATGAGGACTTGTATAACTTGGGAGCGAGGGTTAACCTGCAGCCCACGCTGACTCCAAGAAGCACTGGTGACTGGAGCGCAGTGGAACCCAGCAGCGGCTGGGAACGCTGGAAGCTGTGCAACAACTGACACCTGGAAATGCCGGAGACACTGGGGTATGCTGCAGAGAGATCCGCCGAGAACAGAAGCACTGGCATCCACTTCAGAGGAAAAGACGATACTCAGGCGCCGAGGCTCTGCCCGGCGTCTGCCTTTGAATCTCCCGCCTCCGCTGGATTGGCGTCACCCGCTCCCCGCCCACGTGATGCCGGGTGTCATGGCGGCGCCCCTGCCCCTGGGAACCGCCGGGAGCCGCGCCAGCCAGACGCCGGAGCCCGTGGACCACCGAAGGCGGAGGCCGCAACACAGACCAGCAGGCACGCAGGGGTAAGCGCGGCAAACGCCGCCCATGGCGTGTGACAAGCAGGAATCCCGTATATGGGTAGGTCCCGTGTGACCTAAACTCCATTCTTTGACTTGGCTTTCGATACCATCCGGTCACATATCTCATTTTAGTTTTTTCTGGATTTAAGACTGGTATCCAAGACTTGAGTTAATCTTTTCATTTTCAGCTTACTTTTGAATTCTAGGTAGTAACCTGTTTTCACAATTTCCAGCACCCATCTGTTCTCTGTAAATTGGGCCCATTTTCCTGCAAACTGCCTGAGTCTTCCTCCTAGTGGTGTAGCTGTAGGAAAATGTTCGTAGTCACTGCTTATTGGTATTAAATCTTCGAAAATTCTGCCGGAATGCCTGTCCGGTTATCCCTGATGAATACCTCCTATTGTATTGACTGCCAGGTCTGTATTTCTTGCCTTCCCTATACTGCTGTCTTGATGTGGGGAGACTTAAACCTGTTTCTTTTATTCTGAGTTAACCAACAGGACAATCCTCCTCACGTTCTATGTATCATGGATTCTAGATTAGTAACGAATAGAAAACGGCCTTCATACGGCAATGTTGCCAACCTGTTTTTAGAGTTAGCATCTAGCATCTAGGAACGCAGCCATAGAGCTCTACTGGCCCCTACTCAATGCAGCCATGGTCCTGGCCAAAAATGGCACTACATCAAGTGACGCTTCAGAGATAATCAATAGCTTTTTGTATAATTACTAGATTTCTTAAAAGATATTGTTTAAAGATGTTATCATTAATATCAGTGTGTAGAAAGGAACACCACAATCTTGAGGCACGAGGGACAGATGCTGTGGCTAGATCAGATCTTAGGGAAACAGCAGTAGACACATGTACCTCTTTAAAAGCATTTTCCATTCTTTTATCCATTGTGACCTTAAAGGTTGCGCCATCTTCTAGTGGAATTGTTGTCTTAGACATTATCTCTGCCACTTTGGGCAATGCACACCACTTTAATACCTCCTCATCTTTAAATGGATATGTTTTCTCAATACGATACAGGTTACCCTGTCTTTTATCAAGATTTTTCCATTCATTAACCACAATTATCTTCCATAACTTTGTGAACAGGAAAACTTCTACATTTCTACACTTCCACTCTATCTTCAACAAAAAATTTGGATTTTAATTAAGTACCGGTAAATCCTTTTCTCATAGTCCGTAGAGGACGCTGGGCGCCTGCCCTGTGCTTCGTGCTTCCTGCACTGTTACTTGGTTAAGTATTGCTGGTTCAGCTGTTGCTGTTCCTGTTTAAAGTTGGGTTAGCATAGCTTTCCTCTGTTTTGTGTGTGCTGGCTCGGAATCTCACCACTATCTTTATCTATCCTTCTCTCAAAGTATGTCCGTTTTCTCGGGCACAGCTTCCTAGACTGAGTCTGGTAGGAGGGGCATAAAGGGAGAAGCCAGCCCATACTATCAAATTCTTGAAGCGTCCATGGCTTCTAGTGGACCCATCTATACCCCATGGTACTAAATGGAACCTCAGTATCCTCTACGGACTACGAGAAAAGGATTTACCGGTAGGTAATTAAAATCCTATTTGTCTCTTACATCCTAGAGGATACTGGGGTTCCATTTAGTACACCATGGGGATGTACCAAAGCTCACAAACTGGGTGGGAGAGTGCTGAGGTTCCTGCAGAACTGATTGACCAAACTGAAGGTCCTCAGAGGCCAAAGTATCAAACTTGTAGAACTTAGCAAACGTGTTCAAACCTGACGAAGCAGCTGCTCAGCAGAGCTGTAACGCCGAGACACCCCGGGCAGCCGCCCAGGAAGAACCCACCGACCTAGTAGAGTGGGCCTGTACAGATTTTGGCAAATCTGCAGTGGAATAAGCATGCTGGATAGTGAACCTGATCCAGCGTGCAATTGTCTGCTTTGAAGCAGGATACCCAATTTTATTGGGATCATATAGAACTAACAGCGAGTCGGATTTCCTGTGACGAACTGTTCTCTTTACGTATATACCTTCAAAGCCCTCACAATATCCAAAGACTTTGAAGTAGCAGAGGTGTCTGTAACAGCCGGGACCACAATAGGTTGGTTGATGTGAAACGCGGACACCACCTTAGGAAGAAATTGCTGACGAGTTCAGCTCTGTCCTCATGAAAAATTAAGTAGGGACTCTTGTGAGACAACACCCTTAGCTCCGACACACGTCTTGCTGAAGCCAAGGCCAACAGTGTGACGATCTTCCACGTAAGGTACTTAACGTCAACCTCCTGTAATGGTTCAAACCAGTCCGATTGGAGGAACTGCAACACCAAATTGAGATCCCAAGGTGTCGTGGGAGGCACAAAGGGAGGTTGGATGCGCAGAACACCTTTCAAAAACGTCTGGACCTCAGGGAGAGAAGCCAATTGTTTTTGAAAGAAAATGGACAAGGCCAAAATCTAGACTTTTATGGAACCCAGACGTAGGCAAACATCCACACCTGCCTGCAGAAAAAGCAGGAAGCGTCCCAGGTGAAATCCCACAGTAGAATATTTTCTGCTCTCACACCAAGAGACGTATTTCTTCCAAATACGGTTGTAATGTTTAGACGTTACCCCCTTCCTGGCTAGAATCAGCCGTTCAACTTCCATGCTGTCAAACTTAGCAGCAGTAAGTCCTGATAGATGAATGGGCCCTGTCGCAGAAGATCCTCGCGAAGAGGTAGAAGCCATGGATCTTCAAGGAGCATCTCCAGAAGGTCCACATACCAGGCCCTTCTTGGCCAGTCCGGAGCAATGAGTATTGCTTGAACCTTTTCCATTTTTATTCTTTTGAGAATTCTTGGGATCAGAGGAAGTGGAGGAAACACGTACACCATCTGATAGACCCATGGAGTCACCAGAGCGTCTACCGCCACTGCCTGTGGGGTCTCTCGACCTGGAACAATACCGACTGAGCTTCTTGTTGAGACAAGAGGCCATCATGTTGATGTGTGGATATCCCCACTGACGTGTCAAGCACCTGAACATTTCCGGGTTGATGGCTCCACTCCCCCGGGTGCAGGTCGTGTCTGCCGAGGAAGTCTGCTTCCCAGTTGTCCACTCCCAGAATGAAGACTGCTGACGCCACAGCGTTTTTTTCTGCCCAGAGAAGAATTTTTGACGCCTCTGACATTGCTGCTCTGCTTTTCGTTCCACCCTGTCGGTTTATGTACGTTACTGCCGTCACATTGTCCGACTGGACCTGAATGGCCCGATCGTGAAGAAGAGGCCTGCAGAAGGGCGTTGTACATGGCCCTTAGTTCCAGAATGTTGATTGGAAGGGTGACTTCCTCCTTGAAATTGCACCCCCTGGGTGACTGCTCCCCAACCTCTGAGGCTTGCGCCCGAGGTTAACAGGATCCAGTCCTGAATTCCGAACCTCCGACCCTCGACGAGGTGAGAAATCTGTAGCCACCACAGAAGGGAGATCCCGGCTTTTGGCGACAGACGGGTCCTCTGATGCATGTGAAGATGCGATCCGGACCATTTGTCCAACAGATCGAGTTGGAATGGTCTTGTGTGAAACCTTCCGTATTGAAGCGCCTCGTAAGAGGCCACCCTTTTCCCCAAAAGGCGAATGCATAGATGCACCGATATCTGGGTTGGCTTCAGGACATCCCGAACCATCGACTGGATTACCAATGCCTTTTCCAACGGAAGGAACACTTTTTGCAACTCCGTGTCCACTATCATTCCCAGGAATGGGAGCCTCCGTGTTGGCTCTAGGTGAGATTTAGGAAGGTTCAGAATCCACCCATAATCCTGGAGAAGTTTGGTTGAGAAGCCAATGCTATCCAGCAACCTCTCCCTGAACGGCACCTTTAACAGAAGATCGTCCAGGTACGGAATTATGTTCACTCCCTGCTTGCAAAGGAGAAACATCATCTCTGCCATCACTTTGGTGAATACCCTCAGTGCCATGGAGAGACCAAATGGCAGGGCCTGGAACTGGTAGTGACAGTCCTGCAGTGCAAAACGCATATAAGCCTGATGAGGCAGCGGAATGTGACGGTACGAATCCTTGATATCCAGAGACACAAGGAATTCCCCTTCCTCCAGACCTGAGATCACCACTGTCAGAGACTCCATCTTGAACTTGAACACTCTTTTAAGAACGGATTCAAGGACTTGAGGTTCAGAATTGGTCGTACCGAACCGTCCGGTTTCGGTACTACAAACAAGTTGGAATAGTACCCCTTGTTGTGCAGATGAGGTGAAACTGGAACAATGACTTGAGTCTGTACCAGTTTTTGGATGGCCTGCTGTAAAGTTATACTCGCCTCTAGTGAAGCTGGCAAGTCTGATTTGAAGAATCTGTGAGGTGGGAGGTCTTGGAACTCCAGTCTGTAGCCCTGGGAAATAAGATCTATGACCCAGGTATCCCGGCACGAACTTGACCAGATGTGACTGAAGAATTTAGTCGGGCTACCACCTGACAGCCCTCCAGGCATCGCGGTTCACCGTCATGCTGAAGGCTTTGAGGAAGCAAAGCCTGAGCTCTGTTCCTGGGCACCTGCAGTTGCTGGTTTGCGTTGTTTATCTCTTGCACCTCTGGAAGACGTAGAAGCACCTCTGGATTTTCCCTTACACTTGACTGTCCGAAAGGACTGTAAATTTGAAGCTGAGTAAGCTTTCCAGGCTGGGGGAGCTGCGGAAGAAAGATACGTAAACTTACCTGCCGTAGCTTTGGAGATCCATTTGTCTAGTTTGTCTCTAAACAAGGCCTCTCCTGTGAATGGCAGGCCTTCTACGCCTTTCCTCGAGTCCGCATCAGCAGTCCACTGGCATAGCCACAAGCCCCTGCGTGCTGACACTGCCATAGCGGTGGTGCGTGCATTAAGCAAACCAATCTCTTTTATGGCTTCCACCATAAAGTTTGCAGAGTCCTGTATATGCTGCAGGAGTAAAACAACATCCCCCTAGTCAAGGAATCTAACCCCTAAAATAGGTTACCTGACCATTTAGCAATGGCTTTTGTGATCCACACACATGCAATAGTGGGTCTCTGGGCCACCCCAGCAGCTGTGTACAATGATTTGAGTGTAGTCTCAATTTTACGATCAGCCGTATCTTTTAGGGAGGCTGCACCAGGGACAGGCAATACAATTTTACGTGACAGCCTAGAGACTGATGCGTCCACTATCGGTGGATTTTCCCATTATTTTGTTTCTGTGCAGGGTAAATACTGCCTGCTTTATTTTTACACTGTAATTTAGATTTCCGTTTGAACACACCCCATCCAAATCTACTCTCTCTGCACGTTATATCTGTCCCCTCCCCCCTCCCCTGCAGTGCACATGGTTTTGCCCAGCTGCTAACAACTTTGCTTCTGCGATCAACTCTGAATTAGGCCCTTAGGGGGTAATTCAGAGTTGATCGTAGCAGAAAATTTGTTAGCAGTTGGGCAAAACCATGTGCACTGCAGGTGGGGCAGATATATTTGCTGCTGTGATCAACTCTGAATTACCCCCTTAGTACACTAATAATCGCTCCCCCCCTGCTATAACCCCCTGGTACTGCTGAGGTCCACTGCAGAGGGAAAATGGCGCTGGTGAGCTGCTGGATCCGCTCACAGTGAAGGCCCCGCCCCTTCAATGGTGCATGGTCTTCTCGCTTTTTTTTATACTGGCTGAGGTAATCTGGTGCTTAAAATGGAGAGAAAACCATTTTTGCCAGTGTGGGTACTGTGTACAGTGTACGGAGAAGCAGCTGTGTGCTGTGTCTGGATACGCATTCCGCCCGTTAGAAGCCGTGCGTTTCCGTACCCTCATGCCGCCATAATGGCTAGTTGAGACGCTGGCTTAGTACTCACCACTCTTCTTTCTTCTGGCTCTGTGGTTAGGGGTGGCGGCGTGCTGCGGGAATGTACGCTCGCCGTGGTGGGACTTGCGAATAGTTCCCTCAGGAGCTCAGTGTCCTGTCAGCGGGGAACGGGACCATTAACCCTTCAAGAGATTAGGTGTCAAACTTATAAAACTTAGCAAACGTGTTTGATCCTGACCAAGTAGCTGCTCGGCAAAGTTGTAATGCCGAGACCCCCCGGGCAGCCGCCCAGGATGAGCCCACCTTCCTAGTAGAATGGGCAGTCACCGAATTCGGTATCGGCAATCCTGCCGTGGAATGAGCGTGCTGAATCGTACCTCTGATCCAGCGCGCAATAGTCTGCTTAGAAGCAGGACACCCAATCTTGTTGGGTGCATACAGGACAAACAGAGCCTCTGTTTTCCGTATCCGAGCTGTTCTTGCGACATAAATTCTCAAAGCCCTGACCACATCCAGAGACTTTGAAGCAGCGAAGGTGTCAGTAGCCACTGGCACCACAATAGGTTGGTTTATATGGAAAGAAGAAACCACCTTTGGAAGAAATTGCTGACGAGTTCTTAACTTCGAACTATCTTCATGGAAAATCAAGTAAGGGCTCTTGTGAGACAAGGCCCCTAACTCAGACACCCTCCTTGCGGATGCCAAGGCCAACAGCATGACCACTTTCCAAGTGAGAAACTTCAACTCTATCTCCTGGAGAGGTTCAAACCAATCCGATTGAAGGAACTGCAACACCACGTTAAGATCCCATGATGCCACAGGAGGCACAAATGGAGGTTGGATGTGCAGAACCCCTTTCACGAATGTCTGAACTTCTGGAAGGGAGGCCAATTGTTTCTGAAAGAAAACGGACAAGGCTGAAATCTGGACGTTGATCGAACCCAATTGTAGGCCCGCATCCACACCCGCCTGGAGAAAATGTCCTAACTGAAACTCTTCCGTTGGAGCCTTCTTGGTTTCACACCAAGACACATATTTTCTCCAAATACGGTGGTAATGTTTAGACGTTACTCCTTTCCTGGCCTGAATAAGAGTGGGAATTACTTCTTTGGGAATACCCTTTCGTACTAGGATCCGGCGCTCAACAGCCATGCCGTCAAACGTAGCAATGGTAAGTCTTGATACACGCACGGCCCCTGCTGTAGCAGGTCCTCGCGAAGAGGAAGAGGCTGAGGATCTTTTATGATCAACTCTTGAAGATCTGGATACCAAGCCCTCCTTGGCCAGTCTGGGACAATGAGGATCGCTCGAACGCCTGTTCTTATGATCTTGAGAACTTTCGGTATGAGTGGAAGTGGAGGAAAGACATATACCGACCAAAACACCCACTGGGTCACTAGTGCTTGAGGGTCTCTCGACCTTGAACAATATCTCTGAAGCTTCTTGTTGAGACGAGATGCCATCATGTCTACTTAAGGAACCCCCCAAAGACTTGTCACCTCTGCGAAGACTTCTTGGTGGAGGTCCCATTCTCCTGGATGGAGATCGTGTCTGCTGAGGAAGTCTGCTACCCAGTTGTCCACTCCCGGAATGAAAAATGCCGACAGAGCTCTTGCATGTCTTTCTGCCCAGAGGAGAATCTTTGTCACCTCTGCCATTGCCGCTCTGCTTTTCGTTCCGCCTTGACGGTTTATGTATGCGACTGCTGTTACATTGTCCGACTGGATCTGTACGGGTTGATCTTGAAGAAGATGCACCACTTGTAGAAGGCCGTTGTAAATGGCTCTCAATTCCAGAACGTTTATGTGAAGACAAGTTTCTTGACTTGACCACCTTCCTTGGAAGCTTTCCCCCTGTGTGACTGCTCCCCAGCCTCGGAGACTTGCATCCGTGGTTACTAGGACCCAGTCCTGAATCCCGAACCTGCATCCCTCTAGTAGGTGATAACTGTGTAGCCACAACAGGAGCGAAATTCTGGCTTTGAATGACAGAATTATCCTCTGATGCATATGTAGATGGGATCCGGACCACTTGTCCAACAGGTCCCACTGGAATACTCTGGCATGGAATAGGCCAAACTGTATGGCCTCGTAGGCCGCTACCATCTTTCCCAACAACCGAATGCATTCATGAATCAACACTCTTGTTGGTTTCAGAATTTGTTTGACCATTCTCTGGATTTCCAGAGCCTTTTCTACTGGAAGAAATACCCTCTGCACCTCTGTGTCCAGTATCATCCTCAGAAAGGACAACCTTGTCGTTGGTTCCAACTGCGACTTTGGAAAATGTATGATCCAACCGTGTTGTTGAAGTATTGTCAAAGAGAGTGCAATGTTCTGCACCAACCTTTCTCTAGACCTCACTTTTATCAGGAGATCGTCCAGGTAAGGAATTATATTGACTCCTTGCTGTCGAAGGAGGACCATCATTTCCGCCATCACCTTGGTGAACACCCTCGGTACCGTGTAGAGAGTCCGAACGGCAACGTCAGAAATTGGTAATGACAATTCTGTATTGCGACTCTCAGATAAGCTTGATGTGGAGGATAAATGGGAACATGTAAGTAGGCATCTTTTATGTCCACTGACACCATGAAGTCCCCCTCCTCTAGACTGGAAATCACTGCCCTCAGAGATTCCATCTTGAACTTGAACCTTTGCAGGTAGAGATTCAGAGTTTTCAGGTTTAGAATCGGTCTGACCGAGCCGTCCGGCTTCGGAATGAGAATGCTGATTTGATTACCTTATTAAACACTCTAAGAGGTTAAGAGACTTTGTACGCTATTGGAGTATGTAGTACCGTAAGGGTACGCTCTTAGCGTAGCGGACGCTGTATCGGGAGCGAGCCGCTCGAGCGACACAAACGCTCGCGAGAATACGCTGTTGGTATCGGGCACACAATAGTTGAGCGAATACTGTAATGCTACGCTATCAGCGTAGCGGACGCTCGAGACCACGAGGAGATCACGAGCGGCGCATACGCTCACAAGATAACAATCATTAAACCTTGTATGTAACACACAGAAAAGATATTCTTATGCTGTAAACCTTGTACTAGAACCAATGTAGCGATATAACGCTGTTTAACCTTGTTAATACTAAAGCTGTTTGAGCGATTGAGACGCTCTTATTACCCCTTGCAATATAATGAATACACACTACCGTGTTAAGGGTCCAAAACCTTTTACTAACAAGAGTCTTAAGTTATTTCAAAAAGGGGAAACAATTCACAAGTCATACGCTACAAACTAACATATAAATCTAACCGAATATCTAGACAGAAATATACAATAACGTTACAATCTTAAACTAAACCGAAAGAGAGAGAGAATGTGTCAAATACAAACAAAGAGCAATGATTACAGAGAATTACTTACATACACACACTGGGAACGATCGCAGCGCAGCCTGGTACCAGACCCCAAGTTTGTCAATATGATAACCCTTTGTGGAGAGAGTCTGATCCCTGTTCAGGCTGGCTGACCTTATATACACTACACACAATACAGTACAATGGTCCCTACATTCTTATTGTTCATTGGACACAGGAATTCGTCTTCGCATTATAACAAAAGGTCATAGGTTGATTCATACAGGTGGGCTGTGTCTATTTCCAACTGCTCAGGTGGGTGGGAAACTAGGTTTCCCGCCGCATGGCTAAGTAAGTGCAAATAATAGTAAATGGACATAAACTTCTTATGTCCATAACTATTCGCACGAGCGATTAATCCGCTCCAAACCAACACCGGAATATTGCTAATTAAATACTCTTCTGATGGATACTAAACATCACTGTATGACTCCTGTTGGACCCTTCGTACAATACAAAGAGGGATCTCTCTGTCCAGGAACATGCTACATTAACTAAACTTTCAGAATATATCAAAGGGACCATGATCTTTAAAATACATTATATAGTGAAAATATGTAACGATTGAGTCGCACGCTACGAACACATAAACTCTACCGTAAATACGCATACCGTGCCCCTGCGGGTGCACGTAACAGCGGGTATGCGCATGCACGGGAGAGCGCACGCATGCGCAGCACGGACCCGTATGAGGTGCAAATATGGTAGTGTGCATAGAGATATTTTTCTGACTTTGACAGTCCACCCTTTGGCAGTCAACAATAACTGCCACTTTCTAAAACATTTCAAAAAGAGAAAAATATATGTCAGGGGTTAATACATTTCCATGGTTGGGTAAGGGAAGAGAGAGGAGAAGGTGTGAAGAGGGTATGACCTAGTGAGATAGCAGAAGCATGTGTGTATGAATCCGTGTTTGGGGGTCATGTATCATCGTGCCGTACGTGTTTTAATCAAGCTTCGAGGTACTGCGAAGTATACATTTGAATTCCTTCTTATCCCGTGGTACGGGTCTGTGGATGGGCTGTCAAACTTTACCGAGCTCTTTTCGGATTTTGGTTGCAACAAAATGGGGGAGCACATTTTAGTTGATGATACATGAATGGGGAAATATGTGATTGCTGATATCTGTGCCTGTATTCCCTATCGACTATGTGTGTAATTACCTGAAGGTTGTAGAGATGAAGAAAAGACATAATTACGGTAAATGCAGTGGTATTTTATGTCAGGTTAATGAACATTTGTCGGTTGAAGTCTTGTTCGGTGTCTGTTGGTTGCAGTCTTCTTTGTGCTTTTGCCCATAAGGTGCGAGCAAAAAGCTTTGTCAATGTCCATAGGCTTACAAAAGTGTTGGGCTAGCGTAATTTTAAAATTTCTAGGGAAACTGGGGGTCTATGGCATTGTTCATCAAAAATCTGTGTATAAGGTTGTCAAAACTTCTTCTTTAATCCATCTGTTGTCTGTATACAGGATCATCAAATTCCTCGTCCAAGTGGGTCTCTTTACCTTGGAGAAAAACGGAAAAACAGGTGAAAGAAACGGACCGTAGAAATCGCATTTTCATCACATCATTGTTTCTACATTTGGGTCATAAATCAAATCCATTGGAATTACAATTTCCTCACTCCTTAAACTCATCACCCTGGTACTTTGTTTGCACTTCGTTAAAGCCTGACCGCATCTAAATATCAAGCCAATCGTTATGATAACACCTAAGATACATAGGAGAAACTTCCCTACATCCATTATGACTCCTTGAGCCCATTCTCCTAAACCGGAGAACCAATTTCGCGGGTTCAACCATGACACCCAACCAGTCAGCTCATTACCTACAGCAGCAAGAGTGAGATTGTGTCTCCTGCGAAATTCCCACTTCAGTTGGAGAATATCGTCCATCTTTTGGTCTATGACCTCGACCGGGTCCTCGGTACTATTTGTAATATATGTGCAACATTTCACGCCGTACTGCGTTGCCAGTGTGACACAATATCCACCTGTTACTGCCGTGAGATAATTGAGAATCATTCTATGCTGAACCAGTTCTGTTTTATAAGCTTGAAGTTCTCTTCCAGTATACCTAAATGTGTCATCATACATTTCTGTGATATTATCTAACAAATTTGCAAGCGCAGATATGTATTTATAATTCAACACTCCTCTGGCGGTGCGAGTGATGTCTAACGTGATTAGAACCTGAATCCCGGTGGATTCATGGATCATGTCAGAGGCCGGATGCTCTGTTCTTTCTATCAGGTGCCGTTTAACTACGTGCTCGTAATGGGTGTGAGTATAAGGAGCTTGGGCAACACGGTGTATATCTTTCATTTTGGCATGTGATACAGTCATTACTTCAGGCAGTACTTTTCCAATATAACACAATCCTTCAGAGTTTGGGGCAAGTCACTTATACGCCTTCCTCCCGCATATGAAATATGCATCATCGGGGAGAACATATGGGACGGAGTAGGACATAACCATATTACACATCTTCCATGTGAAATCTCCTAACCCTAATTCTCCCAACTGTCTAGTACACGTATCAGCTTGTACGATATGTGCACAGTATCCTGGTGATACCTCTCCAACTCTCGTAATCCTATTTCCTAGGGTATACCTATATCGGAAAGATTTTCCTCTACTGGCTATGTGGCGTACAAGCTCTGTATCTGTCGGCATTCTAACTGCTCTATATGAAAAGGTCATGGTTTGGTTACTCCATGACACTTCCCAATTTCCCGGCTTTCGGGGATTGGAAATGTTAAAACATATGAGGGATCTATCCACATGATATTGGTGGAGCTTCAAACTAGGAGGACTGGAGATATTAAACCTCCTGTCCACCGGCCTCCCACCACTTAGCTCAAGTACCTCCCCTACCGTTAAAGGAAATGGTACTAGTCCTGATTTGCTATGACCTTGAGGTACTTGAGAGCATACCCAACAATCTGTTTGATTTAACACACTACCCACTAAAGAGTGATAGTCACTCAAGGGATGCCGGGCCATGTGGATATTAAAACTGGATTGGCATTTCTTGATGCACCCATCCTCAACTACATTGTCACAGAGCCTACAGATACAGTTTTCTTTTCAGCTAACAATGTTTACAAGTAACATGGCTGTTAGATCGTTTCCGGTACTCGCCTTTTGCTTGGTGGTTGTGTTGCTATTGGAAATTTACACTTCTGTCTCAGTCATCGGAACCTTTCTGGATCCTTTCTCGACCTCACTGGTACTCTCGCCGGAACAGACTGCTCTGGTCAACATCATGGTCAACAGGAAAATCCATATCACAGTCTCTTGGGGCAAGTCCATCTTACAGGAGGAGAAAAGAAGAAATTTGTAATGGGGGTACAGGAAAACAGTTTGAGGGGGAGAGAAACTTGTTACGATAATTAAGTTCTCTAGTCTTGTTGTTCTTCTTGTTCTGCTGTCATCTCAAAGGTGCTGTCTCTCAGTCTTCCAAACGAACATTCCGGTGATGCAATATTTCTTCCAAACCAGCGACCTTCTGTAAGGAGCAAAAATCTTGCATTACCATTTGTCTAGCTGATGTATGACATACCATCTTTAAAACATGAAAACATGAGTGAGAAGAGGGAGAGGGAAAAAAAAAAACAACGAGAGAGAGAGAACCGTTCACATATGTATATACATATATATATATATATAACATAACACATCAATAAACAACAGAGAAAAATTTTTTTTTTCAAACATAAACATTTTCTAAAACATTGTCAGATCATCAGGCTGTCATATCTACATGTCCAATGGTTTCCTTGCGCAGTCCCTCCCCCCAGCACTTCCATATTCCACTGTCTGTATCTGGCCAGAATACATTGATGCGGATAGGTCATGCTGGGGTTTGGTAGACTTCTGCAAAGACCAAGTATATATGCAATGTTTGAATCCTACCAATAATCGTCAGAGATGGGGAGAGAGAAAAAGAAACATTTCACAGATACATTTACAACGTTTCACCCGGTCATTCCTGTGTCTTCATGGAATGACCTCCCAATTTATTAACTGTTACCTCAGGCTTACCATCAGTCCTAATGATCACCTTTCCTGACTACATGTTACAGGTGCGGCCTATGTGATCCCTGATTATAATTTGGGGTGTTATAACTTTGCTCGTATTCATGTCTAGGGGGTCTGACTTTATGTGGGCTGTTGCAGTTGCTGGCATAATGCCCTTCTCTTTTACAACGATAACAAACCCTGGGCTTCCTCCAAGTGTCAGTGAAATGGGGTCTTGGTTGATTTGATGCCTCCTCAACCGCTTGGATGCTCATCACCATCAACCGCTTTCCCTGTACCTCCCTGATTCCTTGGATATCATGATTATGTTGTTGTCTAGGGGGTTTATATACCTTCTGTAAATTTCTTGATCTACAATCTCTTGCATAATGGCCTTCCTTCTGGCAATTATAACACCTTATCACCTTGGACTTACCCACAGGGATCTGAGGCTCCTTACGTCTCTGCGTTTCCCTGTGCTTGCTGATGTTTTGCTCATGCCCAACAGCAGAGTCCCTTAATGCAGTTACTGATTTATCTCTCCAGTATGGATTGGTGATCTGTACCCTTGCTCTCAACACTTCCTTTAACCCATCCATTAGCACAGATACTGCTATTTCTCTGTGCGGTGCACTTGTTTCGATGTTTTCTATACCCGTATACCTAGTCATGTCCTGCAATGCCCGATGGAAATAATTAGAAGTACTTTCCCCTTCGTTTTGTCTTATGGAGAAAATCTCATTCCACTTGACAACGGCAGGGAAATATACTCCTAACTGTCGGTTGATCTGCTTAATACATTCCTGATTGTTTTCCTCCGTACGTGGTACCTCTGTGTTTAATTTACAATCAGCAATAAATTTCGCAGGGTCAACGCTGGAGGGCAAACATGCCCTCAGCACTGTCCGCCAATCTTTGTTGGTGGGTTCTGTGGAGTTTCCTAGTTCTTTAATAAACCTTTGACATGTTACCAGATTTTTCCTAGGATCAGGAAATTCAGACATAATTGATCTCAATTCCATCCGGGACCAGGGACGGCGCATTGCACTGTCCTTGACGGGAATGATTCCCTGATCGTCAGTCTTCCCATTGGGGACTGTGATCACCCTGACAGGACTAAATTCAATTATATCATCTTGTGTTGGTTCTTCAATATGAGGTACATTTGTTTGTGCATGATATATAACATTGTACGTACCTGTGGACACGACCTCACCTGACCCTCCGTTAGGGGGTTTGATTATTGCCTTTACCGATTTGGTCGCGTCCACCTGGATGTCTTGTGTGATGGCTGCTGGAAGAGGTGCCGACATCGTTCTGGGCTCACATTCTTGCTGATAATCCTGAGGGAAGTTTAACATGGGGTGCGACTTGCACAGGTTAACATTTGTACATTTAACACTTTCATTTTCATAAACATTATTACATTTTACACTTTCATTCTTAACACAGTTACTAAGTGCATTTTTATCGTACACCAGTGTGTCATTCTCTGTAACCACCTTCTCTTTCATTGCCACATTTCTCTCACCAAGGTGAGAGTCAGCTGTATGAGCTAGCTCTCCTTGTATTTCACTTTCCCCTTGCCATAACTGTAAACAATCATTTTGTCTAATCCTCTGCTTAGCAGATTTTATTAGACCTATCCTTTTTCGTGGGTTCTGCAATACCTCAGGGTTCAGACTGTCTACCCGGGGAGACTGTTCCCCATCATCCTCTGTCATACGTTCCCATTCGTTGCATAATACCTGATACCTGGCGGACCCTTTGGGCCAGCAACTACCAACGTGAACCCTTGTTGGACGTCCCTTCTTTGAGCAACTGGCCCCCATCGTTTGTAGATATTGCTGTCTTAGCTAATTCTGACAAACAGACCAAATTGCCCGCGGTAAGGCGACGGTGAAAGTTCAACTAGTGCTTTCACTCACTCTGCGCCCCAATTGGCCTATCCAATCCGTGGGATCTTTTGTAACCTCTATTTACTGGGGCGCGTGGGAGTATGCGATCCCTCCCCAGCAAGTATTGGTCGTTAGAGATTTGCTTAGTGAACAGCGAAACTCCCTTAAAATAATAAAAACCTACACAAATCACGTTAGAATGTACAAATAGCGTTTATGATCCCACAATAAATTGTTGATGGGTACCAAGGTAACAAACTAATGCACACAATTACGTGCGGTCCAGTCGCACAGCGCATAAATAACTAAATATTTATACGCTTTACGACCAATGGAATCGGTTGTTTAGGCTGCGAAACCTTCAGCCGGAGCTTTAACTATATGGGTGCTACGCAAAACCCCCCCGGGGCTGCGCTTGAATACCTCGCAGTCCTTTTGTCTGCGGAAACTACTTGCTCCTTTACCTTATACAATGTTAACGTGGGCAAGCCAGTCCACGCCACCAAGTGTCCACTCACCTGATGTGGTCTCCGACGGGATCCCGATTTGTGGGTTCACAAAAAATAATACCTTAAGTTCCACACTCACTCCTATTCAATCATATACACTTTTAATCTTTCTGTACAGAAATTCCTTTCATACAGGTAGGAGTCCAATCCCTGGGTTTGCAGTAGAAAAAGGTTTTATTTTAACTAATACGTGTACTATTTATCAGGTGGCTATACTATACCGCCCACCCTAAACAAGGTTATTGTGTGATATGAGTCTCAATGGGCGTATCCGTACGCTCCGTTGCGTAAAACACGCCACGTGCGTATGCCTTTGCGTCACGTACGTGCTTTTGCACGTTGTCCGAGACAAAAGTGCAGATACGCCCACAGCGACACAATCAACACGCTTCTATCAATGTAAACAATACTCAACAGAAATCGCTTACCATCCACCACACAGTATTTGCTATGCTGTGTGTGTGTTCTTTACACTTATACCCTTAACAATTTTCCTTTGTAATCTTAACTAAATAGCACCAGATTTCTTCAGCACGTGTCTAATAATCAATTCTAATGGCAACAAGAAAGTGAGCTACAACAATGTAGATGTGTGCGTGCATGCGTGTGTGCGTATGCAAAAGCAGAAATAAACAGTTTTAAAAGATAATAGTGTATTGTTCTTACCTCCGGTTCCGGATTCCACCCCAGCACTCCTACAGCGTAGCGAAACAGACGCTTATCTAGTCAGCACTACTGTATCCCTCACCACCAATACGGATACGAAAGGATACTGCGTTCCCGCCCTTTGCTGACAGATAAAGTCTGTTTTAGCTAGTGCGGATGGATGTGTGGAGGGAGGACGAGCCCTCAATTGAGAATGCTGATTTGATTACCTTATTAAACACTCTAAGAGGTTAAGAGACTTTGTACGCTATTGGAGTATGTAGTACCGTAAGGGTACGCTCTTAGCGTAGCGGACGCTGTATCGGGAGCGAGCCGCTCGAGCGACACAAACGCTCGCGAGAATACGCTGTTGGTATCGGGCACACAATAGTTGAGCGAATACCGTAATGCTACGCTATCAGCGTAGCGGACGCTCGAGACCACGAGGAGATCACGAGCGGCGCATACGCTCACAAGATAACAATCATTAAACCTTGTATGTAACACACAGAAAAGATATTCTTATGCTGTCAACCTTGTACTAGAACCAATGTAGCGATATAACGCTGTTTAACCTTGTTAATACTAAAGCTGTTTGAGCGATTGAGATGCTCTTATTACCCCTTGCAATATAATGAATACACACTACCGTGTTAAGGGTCCAAAACCTTTTACTAACAAGAGTCTTAAGTTATTTCAAAAAGGGGAAACAATTCACAAGTCATACGCTACAAACTAACATATAAATCTAACCGAATATCTAGACAGAAATATACAATAACGTTACAATCTTAAACTAAACCGAAAGAGAGAGAGAATGTGTCAAATACAAACAAAGAGCAATGATTACAGAGAATTACTTACATACACACACTGGGAACGATCGCAGCGCAGCCTGGTACCAGACCCCAAGTTTGTCAATATGATAACCCTTTGTGGAGAGAGTCTGATCCCTGTTCAGGCTGGCTGACCTTATATACACTACACACAATACAGTACAATGGTCCCTACATTCTTATTGTTCATTGGACACAGGAATTCGTCTTCGCATTATAACAAAAGGTCATAGGTTGATTCATACAGGTGGGCTGTGACGATTTCCAACTGCTCAGGTGGGTGGGAAACTAGGTTTCCCGCCGCATGGCTAAGTAAGTGCAAATAATAGTAAATGGACATAAACTTCTTATGTCCATAACTATTCGCACGAGCGATTAATCCGCTCCAAACCAACACCGGAATATTGCTAATTAAATACTCTTCCGATGGATACTAAACATCACTGTATGACTCCTGTTGGACCCTTCGTACAATACAAAGAGGGATCTCTCTGTCCAGGAACATGCTACATTAACTAAACTTTCAGAATCTATCAAAGGGACCATGATCTTTAAAATACATTATATAGTGAAAATATGTAACGATTGAGTCGCACGCTACGAACACATAAACTCTACCGTAAATACGCATACCGTGCCCCTGCGGGTGCACGTAACAGCGGGTATGCGCATGCACGGGAGAGCGCACGCATGCGCAGCACGGACCCGTATGAGGTGCAAATATGGTAGTGTGCATAGAGATATTTTTCTGACTTTGACAGGAACTACGAATAGGCTTGAATAAAACCCTTCTCCTTGTTGCAACAAGGGAACCAGGACAATGATTTGATCCTGACACAATTTTTGTATTGCCGCTGCCACACTTCCCTGTCTGGGATAGAAGCTGGTAAAGTCGATTTGAAAAATCGGCATGGGGGAATGTCTTGAAACTCCAGTTTGTACCCGTGGGACACTATTTGTACAACCCACGGGTCCAGGCCAGATTGAACCCAGAACTGACTGAAGAGTTTCAGACGTGCCCCCAATTGAGCGGACTCCCGCAAGGAAGCCCCAGCGTCATGCTGAAGATTTGGCAGAAGCAGAGGTTGATTTCTGCTCCTGTGATCCTGGAGACACTGTGGGCTTTTTTCCTTTTCCCCTTCCTTTACCCGCAAAGAAAGGGGAACCTTTACGCTTTTTGTATTTATTGGGCCGAAAGGACTGCATCTGAGAGTGATGTGTCTTTTTCGTCAGCGCAGGAGCATTAGGCAAGAATGTCGACTTACCCGCGGTAGCCGCAGAAACTAAAGCATCCAGCCCATCTCCAAACAAGGCCTCACCTTTATATGGGAGAGCCTCCATATTCCTTTTGGAATCTGCGTTAGCATTCCATTGGCGAATCCACAACGCCCTCCGTGCTGAGATTGCCATGGTAGCGGCTCTTGATCCCAAGAGACCAATTTCTTTCATGGCTTCTAGCATGTACGCAGCAGCATCTTTGATATGACCTAACGTTAGGAGTATCTCGTCTCTATCGTCAATGTCTGATGACAAGTTTTCTGACCACTTTTCAATAGCTCTACTCACCCACACACAGGAAATGGTAGGCCTGAGTAGTGTCCCATTGGCCACATAAATAGATTTCAACGTATTCTCTAACTTGCGGTCTGCCAGCTCCTTAAGTGAAGCCGTCCCAGGCGCAGGGAGAACCACCTTTTTTGTTAACCGCGACAGGGCACCTTTTCCTGTCCTCTGCAGGGAAAGGGTAAGCTCCCTGAATTATTTAGGGAACCTGAAATTTATTTTCAGGATTGGTGCATACTCCCTCAAAGAGACTGTTCAGCTCATGAGATGGAGGAAAATATACATTAATTTTCTTTTCTTTACAAAAGTAAGCCTTCTCCTGTGGTAAAGGAGGGGCCTCCGTAACTTCTAACACCTCCTTTATAGCAACAATCATGCATTGAATGTTTTTTGCTAATTTTGGACCTATTCCCCTGGAATCACTAGTGTCGACACAGGAATCAAGAGTCCGTGTCGGTATCAGTTTGTACTATTTGTGCAAATGCCCTTTTATGTGACCCAGTGGGGTCCCCTGTGGATGAAAAGGCAGAACTATGAAAAATCACATCTTTGACAGATTTTCTCCAGTTTTCTGCATGAGACTCAGACTTATCCAATCTCTTACTGATATGATTCACACTATCACGTAATTCTTTCACCCATTCAGGCTCTCGGTGTGACGGCAGCGCCACCACATTACAACCCTGTGTCCCTAAAATGGCTCTCAGGGGAAGAGCTCCCTGCCTCAGACATGCCGCACAAGTGCACAATCACACCACAGACACTCCGGGGCTTATAGGGGACAGACCCACAGTAAAATCTGTCAGAGGGACACAGAAAGGAATTGCCAGTCCACAACTCAGCGCCTAAAGAAAGATCCCTGTGTTGTAATTTTGTACAGAGACTTTCCGCGCTATATATATTGCCAATAATAGGTTATAGTACCACAATATACACTTTCCCCCAGGAGGATCAGCGTTTCTTCCCCTGCTGTCTGCTGGAAGAAAATGGCGCTGAGCAGTGTGCTGGCTGCCTGAGGAAGAAGCCCCGTCCCCTGCAATGGCGCGTTTTTCCTCAGCTATTGAAATTAGATATTTATACTGACAGGGGTGTAGGACTGTCCCACAGCATCATATGCCACCTTTTGCCAGTGAGCGTAGGTTTCATGCTGCCCAGGGCGCCCCCCCCCCTTCCCGCGCCCTGCTGTGCACTGTTATGAAGAGCATGTTCGCGCAGCGTTCCCGCTCGCTGCGCGGTACCTTAAGCCGTCACGATGACCGGAGATCCCTCTCTGCAGACCTCCGGTAATACTACTCACCAGTCTTCTGACTTCTGGCTCTGTTAGGGGGGTGACGGCATGCTGTGGGAGTGAGCGCATAGCCGCAGCTAGTGTTCAGTACCCTTCAGGAGCTAATGGTGTGTCCTGTCAGCAGAAGCAGATCCATGAAACTCTTTAGGAAGTTGGTTCCTACTTCTTCCCCCTAAGTCCCACGAAGCAGAGAAACTGTTGCCAGCAGTCTCCCTGAAAATAAAAAACCTAACATAAAGGGGGAGATCAACTCAGAATGAGGGCCTGTGCCCATTGAATTACGATGAAGACTTAAAGCAGAAAGATGAAAATTATCATTGTCTTATATATGCTTTTGAACATGCTTTCCACTATATCTACATTAAAAGATCTAACATTCTCATGTATCTCTCGTGAGTCACCGGCCATCTCATCAATTTCTTCCACAGAATCATATTCAGGTGACACATCATCATAATCCAGACTAGCATCTGACCTAGATATTTTAGTAAAAAATTCTTCCGTAGATACAAATGATTTTCGCATCCAATCCATTAGCTCCTGTAGCTGATTAGGCTGCTGTGTAGGAGTGGGATTTTTTTTTTGCACACACTCTTCACAAAACACCATGGTGGTCATTCCGAGTTGTTCGCTCTGTAATTTTCTTCCCATCGCAGCGATTTTCCGCTAACTGCGCATGCGCAATGTTCGCACTGCGACTGCGCCAAGTAAATTTGCTATGCAGTTAGGTATTTTACTCACGGCATTACGAGGTTTTTTCTTCGTTCTGGTGATCGTAATGTGATTGACAGGAAGTGGGTGTTTCTGGGCGGAAACAGGTCGTTTTATGGGTGTGTTTGAAAAAAACGCTACCGTTTCTGGGAAAAACGCGGGAGTGGCTGGAGAAACGGAGGAGTGTCTGGGCGAACGCTGGGTGTGTTTGTGATGTCAAACCAGGAACGACAAGCACTGAACTGATCGCACTGGAAGAGTAAGTCTCGAGCTACTCAGAAACTGCACAGAGAAGTCTTTTTGCAATATTGCGAATCTTTCGTTCGCAATTTTGCTAAGCTAAGATTCACTCCCAGTAGGCGGCGGCTTAGCGTGTGCAAAGCTGCTAAAAGCAGCTTGCGAGCGAACAACTCGGAATGAGGGCCCATATCCTGTGTTCCTGAGAACAACTTATCACATGCGGCACAAACACATTTCAAATGCTTTTTCTTCAACAGCTTCTTCTTAGTCCCAGTATTAGGCACACTATAAACAAGAAACCTCCAGTCCCTAACTTTCCTATTTCTTATATCAAATTCCTAACAGCAACCCTAGAAGGGCTTACCTCGATTAGGCGCTATTTTGCTGTTCAGATGGTGCTTCAGCATTACCCTCTGCAGTCCTTGTTTCCATTTTTCCTGGAGGAGAGCTATATACTCTCAGCGATGCTCTGCACCATTTTAAGCCCCTTTGACCTCCTGTACGTGCAGTTCACAGCCACACAGCATTCTGGTAGCCACATCACCTGTTTCTGATACACATGTGCAATCCATACTTCCAGATGTGGCGCCATTTTGGATACTGGTTTAGCCAGCAGCTACCAGCGCTGCCCTGGAAATAGTCTACGGCTCAATGTAACTCACCCGGACTGTAGCACGGGTGTCCTGGGGCCTAGACTGCTATGCTAACAACGTTTTTTTAAACATATCTGGGGAACCACTCCACCACAGGCTGCGGCAAAACAGGCGCACTGGGTACAAGATGTGAGGTAAGCCATATTTAGTTTAAAACAAACTTCCTTGCAGTGTCCTATACTCATAGGAGACAAGGCAAAAAAAAAAAAAACAACAGGAGGTGGAGCCAGAATATATAGAAAGGGGGGCGGTCCATGGAATTTAAAAATAAAACTCTCTGTCTGTACTAAGGGGAACAGATCCTATTCCCAGTATAATGGCTGTAATGGAGGAACAAAGAAGAGTGTAGAAGTTGCCCATGGCAACCAGCTTTGAAGTAATATCAGAAGCATTCTAGGAAGCAGCAGATTGGTTGCCACTTCACTGCTTCATACATCTCTCCCCCCCCCCCCAGCTGCATTTATCAGATTTTCTCATGCGAAGTGACGGGTGCGTCCAGAACTCGCAACTAGTCCGGATAAAGTTTATCCGGATTACTGCTTGCACCTCAGTAGGGTGTGAGCAGAGATCAGTGATACGTTCCACCTTGGAGTTGGGTCGCCAAAACAATTTAATTAGCACCCGGCCACTTTAGATGGGAGCTAATTCTTCCTAACAATTTAATCTCCTCCTACATGTCAGGTTTTCGTTGAGGGGGAAATGCAGAAAATCTAAAGATAAGTTGAAAAATTGTCCATAGCAACCAGAGTATCATTTACTTAGTACATTCTACATAGAAACAGAATTTAATGGCAGCTACTTGGCCAATCTAGTCTGCCCATGTACACTTACACACAAGTGTTCATTTTTGTGAAGAGTCAATTAACCTACCAGTTATGGGGCAGATGCATAAACCTGAAGAAGTGATAAAGTAGTAATAAATGCAAGGTAATAATGCACCGCCCAGGACGTGGCCACGGCGGTGAGCGGGTAGGAAGCAGGTTGGTGGAGCTCCATGGACGGATTGATCCTGAACCCATCCTGGGGCCCCTTCTGAGGCTCAAACTCGGCCTGGACTAGTAAACTGTCTGTGGGGAGGCGGCGGGCATTATCTGTGGACCCTTGCCGGAGCTCCCAGCCTGCGCCAGCGGCCGCCCGACTCTTGGGCCTAGGCCGCCAGAGGATCCCCGGGCTCAATTTACACTGCACTGCCGCGCGCACGGACCCGCGGCGATCGCCGGAATTTGGCTTCCCCTGCGCCTGGGGTGAGCGGCGCCCCTCACCTGTGCCCCCTGGTTGATTCTCCCCGCCACTTCTGCCCCCCTGGAGCCAGGAATTGAGCTTCTTGTACAGGGAAGGGAGAGATTGAAAAATCCGGCGGCCATCTTGGCTGCAGCTTTCTTCACATATCCTGCCTGTGTGACTCTATGCATTCGTGGGGATTGCAGGGCTGAGGGATTTGCTCTGGGCACGGACTGTCCTGTCTTTTGTTGAACACTACATATTATATATTATCATATCGCCCCAGGTCCCTCTGCCCCCCCCCCCCCTCCCTCTGCTGTACTTTCCTGTTGGATGCCCTGGAGTGCTGCTGACATTATACCTCCTCCCCTCTGCTGTGCTTTCTGACACTGAATACAGGGACCTTGAGTGCTGCCTGAGCCTTGTCACCATGGTGAAGGGTGGCCAGTGTGCGGTGGCGGCTAAATTGGAGAAGTTTGCCCGTCAACCGGCTGCTCAGCCGACTCCCCCGGCTGGGGCCGACTCGGGCGCGGACGTACAGCCACCTCCTCCTTCCATTCAGCAGGTCCTAGAGGTCATAGCGGCCAGTGAACAGCGCCTGTCGGGCAAAATGGAGAAGGTGCAGTGTGACCTAACCTTATAACGCCAGGATGTTCAGCGGGTCCGGGAGAGAGTGGGAGAAACAGAGACGCGGGTCTCTAATTTGGAAGACCTCAGTGGCCCCCTCCAACCGTCTGTTTCTGCGGTTATACAGCAAGTCTCTACACTGCAAACTAAACTCCTGGATATGGAGGGACGACTTTGCAGAAACAACGTGAGATTCGTGGGCTTGCCTGAGAAGGAGGAAGGAGTACATACTGAGGACTTCCTGGAATCCTGGCTGACAGAAGCGTATGGCGATGAATCCTTTACATCCCAGTTTGCAGTGGAGCGGGCGCATCGGGTACCGTTCCGGCCTCTGCCCCCAGGCGCCCCGCCGCAAACATTTATAGCCAAGTTTCTACACTATAAAGACCGAGACTCTGTTCTACGCCTGGGTCGCACGAAGGGCCCCCTGATTTGAAATGGTGTCCGGGTGTCCGCATTTCCGGATTTTGCTGCGGATGTCCAAAAAGACCGGGCCCAGTTTCTGCCTGTCAAGCGGCAACTTCGCGACCTGAATCTCCCCTATTCGATGCTGTTCCCCTCTCGGCTGCGTGTGGTGGCGGACGGGGAAACTAGGTTCTTCAACTCTCCGAGGGAGGCGGCGGCCTGGCTGGACAGATATGCTCCAGATGCCTGCCAGCTGGCTCCGGACTGACGCCCAGCTACCTTTCTCCATGGGCCTACAATATGCAAGTATACGTCCGGGGAGCTTCCCCTGGTCATGGTTGTTCTGGACATTGTTGAGCAGTGACTTTACATACAGTATTAGGTGTTTTCTTTCCCTTTGGGTCTGTTTGCTGCACATAGCGCTGTCGTAGGCCTTCTTTGACTACCAGGGTTGGTGGTTTGTTAGGGATATGTGTATGCCACAGTTCGGGGAGGTATACGGGGAGGGGGGATGTTGTGGGGATGCTGTTTGTTTCTCTGATGTTTTTATTTCTGTTTTGTATTGTTTTTTGTTTTTTATATGATGGCCTATTCTTATGCGAAGTGAGGTTGTGCTATTTAAGGGGTCATGGGTCCCGGGGTAGCGCTCTGCAGGGGCATGTAGGAGCCCAGACAATGCTGCTGCTTGGGTTTTCACAAGGTGCTGCGTCTCATAATATGCATGGTACGACATGTCTGCTTTAAAGATTTTGGCATGGAACGTCCGGGGCATTAATAATAAAGTGAAGCGGTCCCTGGTATTCAAAATGATTAAGAAATATGGCCTGGACGTCATCTGTTTGAGCGAGACTCATTTGGAGGGAAATAGGCTGTTGTCACTCCGTAGGCCTTGGGTGGGCTGGGCGTAACATTCCTCTCATTCCTACTCTTCCAGGGGAGTATAGGTTATGATACGGAGAACCGTACAGTTTGAATTGATCACGGTAAATGCTGATCCATATGGCAGGTTTGTGTTTATGGAATGTAAGATGAACTCCCGTGCTTTGCTCATTCTGTCTGTCTATATCCCCCCCCCCCCCCCGTTTTTGTATGATGTCCTGCAGAAAGCTGCCTCGTTTATTGCTTCATCCCCCCATATTCCTGTTATATGTCTGGGAGATTTTAATAATGTGCTGGATGTCTCTCTGGATAGATGGAGGTCCTCTCGAGATCCGGGGGCGGGAGGTGGCCAGTCAACTTCTCACTCTAAGTTTGCGGATGTTATAGATAGCATGCAGTGGGTGGATGTTTGGAGGGTTCGGCACCCTACACTTAGGCAGTACTCATGCTTCTCTGGTACGCATGGCTCCTTCTCCAGAATCGACCTGGCCCTGGTCTCGCCCGAGCTTCTACTTAGTGTAACGGATGTTCATTATGAAGCGCGAGGGGTGTCTGACCACTCGCCCATGTTGTTGTCTCTCGCTGTGGAGTGCCGGAGGGGACAGTCTTACTGGAGGTTGCAACCATCCTGGTTGATTCAGGTAGGAGAATGCCCGGATGTAAAGTCCAGATGGGAGGGCTTTTTTGCGGATAATGTGGGCTCGGCCCTGGTACATGTTGGTGTCTGGGACACATTCAAAGCATATCTGCGTGGTACGCTGATTGGTAAAATTGCTACCCGCAAGTTAGAGTACAGAGCGACGGAGCGACAGCTTGAGTATGACTATAGGGATCTAGAGACCAGATATTTGGCGGAAGGCACCTCCGCACTAAAGGTACGGTGGTTGTTAGCTAAGGAGGCTTGGCTGGCTCACCTCTCAGACAAAAAATGCACGCTCCCTCTTGTTCAGGGCAACTAATATACACTGCTCAAAAAAATAAAGGGAACACTAAAATAACACATCCTAGATGTGAATGAATTAAAATATTCTTATTAAATACTTTGTTCTTCATTTTGAACAATACATAGTTGAATGTGCTTAAAACCATACAAAAATGATCAATGGAAATCAAATTTTTTAACCCATGGAGGTCTGGATTTGGAGTCACCCTCAAAATTAAAGTGGAAAAACACACTACAGGCTGATCCAACTTTGATGTAATGTCCTTAAAACAAGTCAAAATGAGGCTCAGTAGTGTGTGTGGCCTCCACGTGCCTGTATGACCTCCCTACAACCCACACAAGTGGCTCAGGTAGTGCAGCTCATCCAGGATGGCACATCAATGCGAGCTGTGGCAAGAAGGTTTGCTGTGTCTGTCAGTGTAGTGTCCAGAGCATGGAGGCACTACCAGGAGACAGGCCAGTACATCAGGAGACATGGAGGAGGCCGTAGGAGGGCAACAACCCAGCAGCAGGACTGCTACCTCCGCCTTTGTGCAAGGAGGAACAGGAGCACTGCCAGAGCCCTGCAAAATGACCTCCAGCAAGCCACAAATGTGCATGTGTCTACTCAAACGATCAGAAACAGACTCCATGAGGGTGGTATGAGGGCCCGACGCCCACAGGTGGGGGTTGAGCTTACAGCCCAACACCGTGTAGGACTTTTGGCATTTGCCAGAGAACACCAAGATTGGCAAATTCGCCACTGGCGCCCTGTGCTCTTCACAGATGAAAGCAGGTTCTCACTGAGCACATGTGACAGAGTCTGGAAACGCCAAGGAGAACGTTCTGCTGCCTGCAACATCCTCCAGGCGGGCCAGTCCATAGCATCAATGCCTTCGTCTTGCAGGAACTGCTGACACACTCCAGCCACATGAGGTCTAGTATTGTCTTGCATTAGGAGGAACCCAGGGCCAACCGCACCAGCATATGGTCTCACAAGGGGTCTGAGGATCTCATCTCGGTACCTAATGGCAGTCAGGCTACCTCTGGCAAGCACATGGAGGACTGTGCGGCCCCCCAAAGAAATGCCACCTCACACCATTACTGACCCACTGCCAAACCGGTCATTCTGGAGGATGTTGCAGGCAGCAGAATGTTCTCCTTGGCGTCTCCAGACTCTGTCACATGTGCTCAGTGAGAACCTGCTTTCATCTGTGAAGAGCACAGGGCGCCAGTGACGAATTTGCCAATCTTGGTGTTCTTTGGTAAATGCCAAACGTCCTGCACGGTGTTGGGCTGTAAGCACAACCCCCACCTGTGGGTGTCGGGCCCTCATACCACCCTCATGGAGTCTGTTTCTGATCGTTTGAGTAGACACATGCAAATTTGTGGCTTGCTGGAGGTCATTTTGCAGGGCTCTGGCAGTGCTCCTGTTCCTCCTTGCACAAAGGCGGAGGTAGCAGTCCTGCTGCTGGGTTGTTGCCCTCCTACGGCCTCCTCCATGTCTCCTGATGGGTTAAAAAATTTGATTTCCATTGATAATTTTTGTGTGATTTTGTTGTCAGCACATTCAACTATGTAAAGAACAAAGTATTTAATAAGAATATTTCATTCATTCAGATCTAGGATGTGTTATTTTAGTGTTCCCTTTATTTTTTTTGAGCAGTGTATATATGCAGGCAGAGAGGCCAGGTTGTTTATTAGCTCATTTGGTGCACTATGACCGTCCTGGGAATACGATAGTGCAGATGTCTGGCCCCGACGGCTCCATAGTGAGCAATACCCCTGACATGGTACAGCTGTTCCTTTCGTACTTTAGGGAGATTTATGACTCTCAGATGACGTGCTCCGAGGGGGACTTAGATATATACTTGTCTAATATACCCCTTTCAAAGCTTCCCCCTGAGGCTAGGGATTCTCTAGACGCGCCCTTGACTTTAGAAGTGACTGCGGCGTTAGGAATGTGTCCCGGTGGTAAGTCTCCGGGAAGTGATGGTATTCCCACCGAGCTGTACAAACAGTATGTGCAGTTCTTTGGCCCACAACTGCTTGAGATGTACACGGATATATTTGCCACCAATCAACTTCCTCCATCAATGTCCGATGCCGTTATTATAGTACTGCCAAAGCCCGGCAAGGACCCCAAATCGATGGAGTCCTATAGACCAATCTCCCTTATCTCTACCGATGCCAAGATCCTGGCAAAAATCCTTGCGGTTCGGCTCAACCTGGTTATCCAAACTGTAATACATCGGGATTAATCTGGCTTCATGCCGGGGAAATCCAAGTCCGTCAATTTGCGCAGGCTCTATACTGTATTACAGGCTCCACATGATTTCCCCTCGGATGCGGTTGTAGTTTCGCTGGATGCGGCTAAGTCCTTCGACAGCGTTGAATGGTCCTATCTGTGGGGAGTCATGAAATATATGGGCTTTGGTCCTAATTTCATACAACGGATCAAACTACTCTATCAAAATCCACGTGCCAGGATCTTGGTCAACGGCTATATATCCTCCTCCTTCACCTTGGCTCGGGGCACCAGACAGGGATGCCCCCTTTCCCCCGCCTTATTTGTCATAGCCATCGAGCCCTTGGCTTGTCTGGTTAGGTCGCACTCGGACATTGGGGGAGTTGTTACGGGCCCCTGCACTGATAAAATAGCCCTTTATGCGGATGACCTGTTGCTGTTCTTACATGACTATGCAGTGGATATGCCTGTAGTGCTGCAGGTCATAGAGACCTTTGGCGGCTTCTCAGGTCTCCGTATAAACTGGTCCAAATCATTTATAATGCCCATTATGGGTTCTCCTCCCCAGGGGTTCACTACGGCTGGCCGGCGGTCGGGCTCCCGGCGACCAGCATCCCGGCGCCGGGAGCCCGACCGCCGGCTTACCGACAGCGTGGCGAGCGCAAATGAGCCCCTTGCGGGCTCGCTGCGCTCGCCACACTATTTTATTCTCCCTCTATGGGGGTCGTGGACCCCCACGAGGGAAAATAAGTGTCGGTATGCCGGCTGTCGGGCTCCCGGCGCCGGTATACTGAGCGCCGGGAGCCCGACCGCCGGCATACAGAAGACCACCCCTCCTCAGGCCCCGAAGATACCCCTGCCGCTGTGCTGGACAAGCCAGTTTAAATACCTGGTGATCCAGGTTACTAATGACCCCTCGGACTTTATACCCTTGAACCTTGACCCTCTTGTACACATGATTGTACGCAAGTCAAGGGCCTGGTGTGAACTCCCGCTGACAATGACGGGTAGGGTTAGCCTTATTAAAATGATAGTTTTGCCCAAGCTACTGTATGTTTTTTCACAATCCCCTGTGTACGTCTTTCCGGCCTTCTTTAAGAAATTAACCAGTATATTAACATCACTGATATGGGCCAATAAAAGGCCTAGAATAAAGTTGACTACCCTTACTAGACAAAAAGCAGACAGGGGCTTGGCCTTGCCTCACTTCCAACTGTACTACTATGCGGCCCAGCTAGCTCACATTGGCATTTGGTTACGGGGAGGAGAGGCGGCTGATTTATGTTGGGCGTTTCTTAGGTGCTATTACCCGGACCTTTCCCCGGCGCAGATTCTGGTGGGAGAGAGCGCTTCCCGACTGTCTCCTATTGTTTTTCAGGCCATGAAGATTTGGCTGGCCTTGACAGGTATGCATGGGTATGATGGTATGGACCCAGATACTCCTCTTTAGCACTCCGCATCGCTTCGTGAGATGGGGTCCTTGGAGGGAGCGGGGGTGTGGGCCCCATACTCGGTGACTTCCATATCCCAGCTGTATAGCGACGGTGCTCTGAAATCCTTTCAGCACCTAAAAGAGGAGTTTGGTCTCCCGAACTCTTACTTTTACAGATATTTGCAGCTCCGGCACGCCTTACAATCGCAGTTCGGGGATTCTCCCCCGGCGCTCCTCCCCTTCCCCATTAAGACCTTTTTATGTGCATTGGGTCGGGTCAAGGTGATCTCCTTCACCTACTCGTACCTTCTTGCAACAATTCATGCAGACCCGCTCTCGAACCTTCGGGAACGTTGGGAGCATGATTTAGGCCCTATAGATGTGGAGGAGTGGGGGGTCGCGCTGGGTAACTTGAGCCAGGTCATCAAATCACTGCGGTTCCAACAAATTCAACTCTTTATACTACACAGATCGTATATGACGCCGAGCAGGTTGGTCAGATTCGGGGCTGGTGGTGCTGCCACTTGTCCTAAATGCAGGACTGCTGGCGGATCATTCTGGCATCTAGTGTGGGAGTGTCTGTCCTTGCAGGTGTTTTGGGCTGGTGTCGGGTCGATTCTGGAACATACAGGGATACCGAGAGGCATGCTGACTCCGGGATTCTGCATTTTGGGGGCGGGAGGGCCTGATTCTGGGCCTCGGTGGGAGGGCTTGTATGCTCGTAGCATTTGCGCCCTTGCTAAGGTATGCATAGCGCGGACATGGATTGCCCCACTTTCTCCTACGATGTCTGCATTTAAAGCCCTGGTGAATGACACCATATTGAAAGATCGGTATGTCTATATGAAAAACAATGCTCTCTCTAAATACGGGAAAATATGGTACTTCTGGATCAATTCTATATACTCCTCCCCTGCCCTCAAGCTTTGAGACGTACTGTGCCTTAATGATGGCCTGGTTATCTGGGACTTGTGTAAACGACCTGGGCCCCTCCCCCCGTATTGGTATTTCTATTATGCGGATTTTGTACCTCACCTCGCACGACTACAAGACTATAGGCTTGATGGTATTGATTTGTTTTATTCTGCTTATGTGTTTTGTTTATTATTTATTTTATCTATTTTTTTATAATTATTGTTATTTTAGGCATCTTTGTTTGGTGCACTAGGCCATATCTGGCCTTATAGTTGGGGGGTTAATTGAGCTAGTTTGGGAAGAAATTTGAAAATGTTTTACGAATGTGTTGACATTTATTTTCAGACTTCAGAAAAACGGTTTTTGTGGGTTGATATTAGATAGCCTTAAGTCTGCCGGTCATGCTTAAACCTATGTGTATATGGTGTGGCGGGGCTATGTAAACTGTATATGTTATATAACATCACCCGGATCTCCCGGTGTACACTGAAATGTCTGTAATTCTTCCATTTTTGTTGAATAAAAATACTCTATTAAAAAAAAATAATAATGCACCGGCCAATCATTACAGATCTGAAAAATGACAGGAGCGGACAGGTTGATGCTTTATTCCTTCTCCAGGCTTAATATATCTGCCCCTATGTTTGGATTGTGGGAGGAAACTGGAGTAACCGGAAGTAACCTATGCAAGCACTGGTGAGAATCAAACCCATGACCTCACTGCAGTAATGGTAACCACTGGCCACAATAATACAATCTAAGGCTGTGTACACACGGTGCGATGCACCGTAGAGCCAGACATTGACTATTCGTCGTGGCCGAAGGCCAGCCCCCGCCGTTATAGTCAATGTTGGGCTGCCGGCAGTGTATTTTTTTTCTTGCGATGCCGAGCTCGCGGGACCTGGCATCGGCATCGCAAGGACTATACACACGGTGAGATATGCACTATATTTTCTTACGATTTTGACTATATAGTCAAAATCGAAAGAAATATAGCACTGTGTGTACACAGCTTAATTACTTGCTATGGACAACTGCACCACTTGCCTTTTTTAGAAGGTTTGATACATCTCCGCCGTAAGTCAAATTTGTTTCTGTCTAGACTTCCAAATTGTTTGTCTGCTTGTGTGCATGAGGCATTGAATGGGAGCAGCATTTGGAAGGCATGCTGTTCCTTGTAGTGCCAATGGGAGATCCTGGGGGTGGCTCCCAGGTAAGTTAGCTCTCTGTCTGGAAGTGTTTTAGTAATAGCCTTTATCATGAGGCGTACTGTGACAAATTACATGGCCATATGTGGGCACTGCTATCAAGTAGAGTTAGGACTGCTGTATCAGAGAAGCCGTGAAGTAGCCAGCAGCTAAACATGTGTTTGCACACATTTGTGACGAATTCTCTGAATTTTATTACCAGATAGATTCAGGGATGGTTACAGGTAATTTTCAGTGTGCGGAAGGGAATTGGGGGTGGGGATTTGCACCCCCATTCCTCTTTGTTTGTTGTTAGACTGCTGTAAGTTAAACCAAAAATAGAAAAGAGAAAAAAAAAGGCCTTTCAACAAATGACAGTAGCCTCAAATGCAAATATCTGAGGGTGGTAGAGGCTTGGGACAAAAACAGTGTTCTCAGCTAAGTTTAGGCTAGATCAGCAGTGGCCAACCCGTGGCTCTCGAGCCACTTGCGGCTTGGTCGGCTCCTGGCCACTGCTGACCCCAGCCCCAGACACATGCACGCCTCTCCAGCGGCGGTGTCTCACTTCAAACTGGCGCCGGCCCGTGAGCGCCGACCAGCAGCTAAGGCTCCTGATTGGCTCACGGACCGGCGCCTAATTGAAGAGACACCGCCGCCGAAGAGTGACCAGCAGCGCGGTGTGCGGGGATTGGGGCGCGGGGGGAGGCTGGTGAGCACTGGGGGGACATGTGTATCTGGCACTGAGGGCATAGCAGGCACTATGGTGACGTGTATATGGCACTGTGGGGACATGCGTATCTGGAACTGGAGGCATAGCAGGCACTGTGGGGACATGCGCATCTGCAGTGGGGGCATATCTGGCACTGGGGGCATAGCAGGCACTGTGGGGACATGCGTATCTGGAACTGGAGGCATAGCAGCCACTGTGGGGACATGCGCATCTGCAGTGGGGGCATATCTGGCACTGGGGGCATAGCAGGCACTGTGGGGACATGTGTATCTGGCACTGTGGGACATGTGTATCTGCACTGGGAGCATATCTGGCACTGGGAGGACATGTGTATCTGGCACTGTGGGGGCATATATGTATGAGGCACCCATTTTTTGCCGTTTTTATATGTATGTGGCACTGTACAACATGATGAAAAGAGGGGTTATGATATGAGGTCCTACTTATACAAACGTAATACCGAAAGGTGTGCATACAAAAATGGGGTGTGGCTTTGTGACAACTAGACCAAGCTCCCATATTTGTAGTGGCTCTTGACTACAGATATTTTCTGGCTCTTTGCCTCTGACTGGTTGGCCACCCCTGGGCTAGATGAAGATAAATACTGTTCAACTTTATTTATTTTTTTTAACCAATTTTAGGCTTAATATATGTCAAGGTCCATATCAGAGGGATTCAACATGTAGCCCTCCAGCTGCTGTGGAACTACAGTTTTCCTATCATGGCATGCTAAAACTGAGGCAGGGTTTAAGACTGAAGTACAACTAGAACTCCACACCAACGCACACACTTTGATAACCTACCAGCCATTTATAACCTAACATATATTATATATATATATATATATATATATATATATATATATATATATAAAATTTTACACACACACTTGGTGATTTCTAAACAGCATATCAACTGAAGTATCAGGTCATCTGAGGGGTAGAAAAAATTTTTTTTTTAGGTTGTCTTCTTTTTTGGGATCGCAATGTGAAAGTCACCTTGCGATCCCAATGCACGGTCCCGCGCGGTCGGCATCACAAGCATAAATAAGACTGTGCAGGCAAGTAAATTTTGACTATCGCGAAAAGAGTCAAAATTTACACTTAGCCAAAATCGCACAGTCAGTATCACAAGCACAGTCATTATGTGCTTGCGATACCGACTTAGTCCCTGTCGAAAAGTGAGAATCGGGGTTAGCCCGAATCTCACCATGTCTACACACCTTGAGGTTCAAATCCAGAAGCAAAAATTGTGCCAAGAATCTAAATTTTACTCCATGTTAAATTGCAGAAATTATAATTGTTTTGATTACCAACGCACTTAGTGTTTAGAGAGTGCACCTGCATTTCCTCTTTTCTTCTGTGTGGCGCTACAAGTCTCAGAATGGCAGCACTCTTATGTTTAGAATTAGGGAGTGCAGTCATGACACCCCCCCCCCCCCCTTTCCTTATTAATATTAGTAGCAGCCTTCCTTTAATTCTTATGCTGTGAAATAAACAGACCACACTAGGTCTTCTCAAACAATTTAATGGCAAACAAACAAAGAAAGGTACCACACTTTGTTTACAAAATGACTTCTAGTCAGAACGTTGTGTGTGTTTGTGTGTGCACAATTAAAACATTGGTAAATACCCAGGGTGGGGAGGGATAAGAACGTAAAGGTTACAAAGGGTTAATCAATTTAACAGACACGCTGGCTTCAAACTTAGATTTCTTTTTAATCCACAAACTCAGCGATCAGCTATGCAGTAGTGGTTACCTTTATTTTTATTTTTTTATTTTTTCCTCTTTAAACCATTAAAGAAAATTCATATTTTCTACATTTTACAACACAATTTCACACAGAAAAAAAAAAAAAAACCCACAAACTAAACTTTGCTTTGCAAATCAAGGAAACAAAATAAAATTAAAACAAATTCAAGACAATTAAGAAAAGCATCTGTGAGGAAGGGAAAGTGAAGATTTCATGAGTCCTGTTCACGGCAGCACAGAAGGACAACTTGGTCAAATAGTGGCAACTTTGTTTTTGTTTTTTCTTGACTTCACATTGTGAAATAAATCACTTAACATTGTTTTCTAGTAGAAAAAGGCAAAAAACTGTACAAAATCCTAGTGTTAACTACAATCAGTTTGTACCAATATAAAAGCCCACAGGTTTGTCTCAAAAAGATTTTTTTTTTCTTTTTTTTTTTTTACTTTATATAGAATTATTCACAAAAAGCAGGCAGATATTAGGAAGGCGGAGGTAACATTATGGCAATGCATAAAATCACCACAGAACTTTTTTTTTTTTTTTTTTAATTCTCTTTGTTGTTTAAAAAGTAGTCAGAAGAAAGCCATTTTGGCATTTTGTTTGATCCGGAGAGGACGTTCTCTCTTTTTTTTTTTTTATTAAGAGCTTCTCAATTGAGACGTAGGCTGAATTGAGACGTAGGTTGTGAGGAAGAGAAGGAGTCACTCCCTTCTGAGCGAGCTTATACACTGCTCAGCCCTGCATGGAGCTGTGTGCTGAGACTGCGCTGGGCGATTCCTACCTCCAAATACAAAGAAGAAGAAAAAAAGAGCTTAACGGCATAACCCTAGGGCACGCACTTTGCTTTTAAGGGAGCTTGGGTTATACCCTGTGGACAAAAGGCACCAGAAGAGGGAGCATGAAGAGTTATCTTACAAATGAACTGCTCCACAGGACTTGGGAAAGCTTCAGTGGCTCTCAATCCCAGAATGCTTCAAGACGGAAGCAATATAACAGCTGGCTCAGCCTGTAACTGGATACCATTGGGTGGGTGTACATACAGCAACAGTGAACAGTTTTAACTACCAGTGCGTATTAAAGAGCCAGATTCTTGCAATACATCATGTCAGAAAGTTGCATTTTCCTTGTCCAATTTGTTTACGCTACGAATCAAGAGGATCTCCCTACTGACGTGCCACGGCGATTATTATAAACCGCCTTCTGCGCAAGAGGTAATCCTCATGAAATAGGGTCAGGGTCAGCACTGGCCGCTACGGACCACTGATTGGTGCAATCACCCTGTCAGTTCGGGGGTAAGAAGGCGCAGCACAGTCTGAGCACGCAGCAGAAATACCTTGTACTGCACATCTATTCAAACAAGAAAAATACGAAATTAAAAGGACACAACACAAACTATTTAAAAAGATGATGTTTTACACCCCTGCTTTGCATTTTACCTCTAAAACAGAAAAATAAACGAAGCTCAGTGATCCTGACCGCCCCCCCTGGAGGGGTGGTTCTATACTCTGAGCAGCAATGAAATACAGACATGTAGAGGACAAGGCATAATTATATATATTCTTTTTTTTTTTTTGGCACAATTAGTTTAATGAGAAATCAAAACTGGTCACATTTTGCTGAAGAGATGGCTTATTTAATAAGAAAGAGACAGCACCCCAAATTAAAAAAAAATTGGGCAGATCTGCTGGGCTACACACAAGATCTGGGTAGTTTTGGGTATGCATGTATGTGTGTGTGGGGGGAGGGCGCACAGACTTTACTACAAAATATGAAGAGTTACAACACTCCATACTTAAAAAATAATAATAATTTCCAAAAACACAAAAAGCCATTTCCATTTGTAGACAGCAAAATGTGATACCTATGCGATTCCAATGACAACGTTTAGTTAAAAAATAAAACCCCAAAATATAGCCCCCTACCCTAACTCCCCCCAACTAGCTCAAGTAGAGAGGAGATATAGATTGAATTTGGTTGGTACAAACACACACAAAAAAACAAAAAACAAAAAAAAACATTAAACAAAGTGTGCCAGCTAGGCCTGCTCAAAAGATTAGGTACAAAGTATCATCCCAAAATTAAGTGGTTACTTTATGAATTTCTAGAAAAATAGATTTATATAACTTTTTTTTTTTTTAATAATCAAATGCGAGATTTAAATATTGTGTCCCTCTTCGCAGTCTTTGTAGCAAAGCCAATTTGGCAACACGCAAGAAACATACAGAGAAAAAGAAAAAAACAAAAAAACAAAAAACAAAAACACAACATGGTAAAAAAATACACATTAGCATCAAAAAAAGTCAACACAAGTTCAGAGGTGAGAGTTCAAGCATCAAAGAAGCTGAAGAAACAAGGATTTGGACGATGTACTTGAACGCCACACCGACATGCTTTAGAGGCACAATGATGGACAAATGGCAGGAAGGGATCTAGAAAACAAAAACAAACCAGAGAAAACAGGGAGAAGCACTGAGTTACACAACGCAATACATCAAATCACAGAGAGAAAGACACAGCTAGACACAGGGGCCTAGCTCAGCAAGGACATGCAGAGACAACGGGGACCACAGTACGCTCTTATAAAAAGGTCCTCGGTGTCTAGAAGGGGACACAACATAATGTCACACGCATGTACACGGAACTGTGAGAGGGTCTGGGAGGGACAACACACCCGACAGACATAAATTAGAGAGACTAGAATCACCATGCAAAAAGGAACCCAATAGGAGGAGCCAGCCCAGCACCCCACATGGACACAATGGGAAAGGAGCGGCAGTATGAAGACCAACAGAACTCAAACCGCTCCATGTAAACTCTGGACTTTTGTGGTCATGTTGTGGAGCAGGGATGCCTGCATGCTCTGCGTCTGCATCAATGCTGTGGAGCACAGCTAGAACGACTGTAAAACAAGCAGTACCCCCTAAATAAGACCACTGCCCCGTCTTTCCAGCATGCATTAAGCAGAGGCCTTGATGGAGCCACTGTTCTCAGAAGTCCAGTGAGAATCCATGGCTTTCATTATATCTGAAGTATCTTTACTCCATTTTTTTGGCAACATTTTATTATGGTTAGTCAAAAAAAAATTTAAAAAAATGTAATACATTTTAAAATAGCCCACGTCTCCACTCTGGTCTTCAGTCTCCTTCTGCATTACAGGCTTTGGCCAAATGGTGGCCCTTTAGCTGCTGTGAATACTACAGATCCCAGCATGCCCTCCCAGACTCTACCTGCATGATCTATATGGCCTGTATGAAAGTTTTCTGTCCACTATGAAGAAGCAATTAATACTAGAGGTGAGTAACTGCAGCATTTTCTGAAAGCCGTCAAGCACTGGCTAAGCTTCCTTGTGAAGCAGTTTTGTAGTCATAGAGATCAACAGAGTCATAGAGATCAATGGGGCAGATGTAGTAACCAGGAGAAGGCATAAGGAAGTGATAAACCAGTGATAAGTGCAAGGCAATAAATGCACCAGCCAATCAGCTCCTAATTGTTAATTTACATATTGGAGCTGTTTGGGTGGTGCATTTATCACATTGCACTTATCACTTCCTTATGCCTTCTCCAAGTAAATACATCTGCCCCAATGATCCCGTACTAATGGCAGATGAATGGAACATAGCTCAAGATGGGAGATACTTGCTGAACGCAACTACAAAATGTTTGTCGCCTACTTCGCAACATTCAGGGATATTTATTTAACCAGCTATTGAGGAACTAAGAATTTCACACAGCACAAAAAAGAAAGCACACTTTTGCTATAATATGCACACACAGTAATCATGCAATGTCAAATGTAAGGCTTTCAAAAAGAGGGGTGACTTCCGGTGTCCACTTTTGACATCACTAAGTAAAATAGGGAAGAAAGCATTGCATGGGGGGGAAAAAGGAACACTGCTATAAATACATAATATAGTTAACAAAACTTAAAAAATTCTTCCCGATCTTTTACAGGCACCATTACCTGCTTAATAAATGTCCCTTACTGTCTCACAGGTGACAGATTACACACAAACCCCTCCGTTTCCCCCTATAATGGATATTAAATCAGAGGTTTGGCACGCTGGTTACAGTTTGTAAATTACCGACCTGGAATTTGCACAGAGAAATTATTCTGGTCACAAACTGAAGATACAACTTGCTTGCTTGTATTAAATAGTCACCAGTGATTGAAAAGTGCACTTTTCTGTCAAGGAATATGCACTGACTGTAAGACCCCACCAGCTCCCCCAATGACACATTGAAGTACAGGGGGGAAACCTATACCCCAGGTCATGACAAAAATGCTTCACCTCTGAAAACACTGCTGATAGTCTGTTCCTCCCCCTTACTACCCTGTTCAGCATTCTGCAGCTCTTCAAATTACTTTAACAGAGCTAGTTATTGCGGGGGGAGAACGGGACATAAGCATTGGGAACGCCAACAAACAAGTCTACAGATAAGGCAATGAGAAGTGACAGAACATATAGAAAATGCAGAAAAGCGTTACCAAAAATCAAACCATATGATTGTCACTAAATTGAAGTTTGTCTGAACTTTTGGGTCTTCTAAAAGCACTGTTAAGCAGGTAGGAGGGGTGAAAAATCAGAGTTGCTTGGGCTATGGGAGGGTTTAAATACTGAAATCAGGAAGAGATGCGTTTCACATTTATATAACTCAGACGCCTCCTCTGCTGGGCATGAGTTATGCCCCTCCGCACACATCGTAAAAAGGTTTAATAAACACGATGCAGAGTAATCTGTACAAACACACAAAATTAAATCTTCCGAATTCTACAAAATCTCTTCCCAGTGAAATAATTTAGGCAATAAATATTGCTCACTCATCCGAGCTGTATAAAACCTTTATAAAAATAGAAATGACATTCTAACAGGCTTGTTTTTCCTTCAATTGTCTCTTTACGGATTTTTATACACTTGTAGAAAAGATTTCTATCAGGAGCCTGGAAGCCTCAACACGTTTCACATTATACCAAATCAAAACTTTGAAAACACATTTTTCTCTGAGTAATACATTATTCAAGTTTTAGCAGATCGTCTTCAGCATATATATCACGATACATGTATGTAAGTATGCACGGAGAGTACATACACACACAGGCACATGAAATACTTTTCTATTCTACTACGTAACACCGGACGCCAGTCCGTCAATGTTTGAGAGAATCGGTCCTTTTAAAAACTGTTTCGACTCGGTGCCCGCTTGCCATGTAGGGCGAAGGTAAATGGGCCTTCGTAAACATATTCAGCCTGGTGAAAAAGACCAGCTGGGTTTTTATTTTTGTTATTTTTATTTCTAGAAAGTTCTAAAAAGTTGAAAGATATTGCATTGTGCTTTACATTTGCTGCTTCACACACTTGAAAACAGGGAACACATGAAATAATAAACTAATGCTTGGATCTGACACTATGCAATATGAAGCAAGTGCAATTCATGTGTTGGGATCTACGGTAGATCTGTTATCCACACACGCACACACACTCTAACTCCCTTACAGGAGGGGCAGCCATTTTGTGGGCGGAGCCAATGTGGATAAAAAGGCAGCCTGTTAAAGCAATAGGAATCAGATGTCCCTATGTCAACACTGCATTGGTACGGTCCACTAAATAGTGTGCGGGCCCCACTTTAAATGGCTAATCTCTTCGCTCTAACTGTGCTTTGCAAACCGAGTGATGGTGTTTTGAGACTGCATAGGAAGAGCAGCCATAACAATGGTGCAGAGGGGGATAACTGCAGCAACGCAATGTTTACACAAAAGGACACCCCAACTATTTAGATCATGTACCGCAAAATAATGTGAAAAATTAGTGTGTATCAGAAATATTAAAAAAAAATTAAAAATTTTTTTAAGGACCCTCTATAGCTCTAGGCCAGAGGGTCCGCGACCTCAGGTAGTCTAATTGCAGGGTAATGGCAAGTGGAGCAGTGAGCAGACAAATGAGTTTTCTAAGGCTGTTACGTGCCAGAAAACGGCTGCTCGTTTTCTCCCTTTCCAACGGTTCTGGCATTGGGGACTCGTCACACATTTATACAAACACAGCAAAGTCCAAATAATAATTAGAATAAAAACCACTGATATGGCACCTAAACTCCAAAAAATAAAAACACTTGGAACAAGTAGTACAAGCTGTTCTTCCATATGAAGCAAAAATTCACAACTAAAGTTGTACCCAGAGTCTTTAGAAGGGAAAGAGGCTTCTGGCTTTTAGGACATGAAGACGCTTCGGGGCTGCTGAGAGACAGCATAGTCTGTGTGTTCCTACTAAGTGCGCTCCTCCAGCCACACATCCTGGGTTTGGCCTCTCCATCCCACACTTACCAGAACATCCTCCTCGCTCACTTCCCAGGGCAGTACAGTTCAGTATGGTTTGCTGTCGTTCTTCGAGCGTTTAAGCTGAACTTTCAGACGCTTCATACCAATCTGAAAGCCGTTCATGGACTGGATAGCAGCCTGAGCGGAAACTGGATTGTCATAGCTCACGAAACCTGCCGAACACACACGGTCAGTTACAGGTGCGACAAACGACACAGGAGACCAGAAGCATAAATATCGCATTGGGCAAAAAGACTTACCAAAACATTTGCTGAGGTTTGTTTGTTTGTCAATGAAAACTTTGGCGGACACGATATTTCCAAACGGCATGAACATTTGCAGGATGTCTTGGTCACCAAACTCCTGGGGCAAGTGGTATATGAAGAGGTTTGCTCCCTCTGGGCCTAAGAGATACAGAGACCCATCTGTTAGACATGAAACATAAATCAAAAATAAATCCAACAAGCTTCAAATCCCCCCCAAATCAGTCTAAAGGGGAGTACAACAGGGGGTGTCAGAGTTACAGATGTGGTGGTTAGAACAGGCAATTTTGAAAAGAGGGAGGGTAGTGTATTGCTCAGGTGAGAACAGCATCATAGAAACATAGAATGTGATGGCAGATAAGAACGACTTGGCCCATCTAGTCGGCCCATCGATGGGACATGTGCAGTAGCCCATACCATGCAATGTAGGAGGATGACCTGCCCCAGCAGAGTGCTGGAGATTTCATGTCCTGGATTTGTATTAAGAGGGAAATATACCCAGTTTCTACCTAGTTCCCTACCTGTTAGCAAAGGTAAATGGGACAGAGCCTAGAGTATCTATTGCTAGAGTTTAAAAAGGGTTTTCCGACTGGATAGTTATGTACAAGCCGCCAGATTAATGTCATGTCGTTCTAATTAAATACCCGTTAAAAATATAAATCTAAAATAAAAGCACTGTTACGTAAATAGAGGCCAAGCATCCGCCCCACCTCCCGTCCAGGTGATCACACTTACCTTCCTTTTGACTTCCTGCAGCACCCAGGCCCTGCTGTGATAACAGGCTCTGGTTGTAAAGGGAGGGCAGAGCAGCAGCCGCATACTGCTGAATGCCAGAGTAAGCTTGACTCAAGGCCTCCATTGTACTGCCAGTGCCGTTGGAGAGACCACTGCCACCAAGACCACCATTTAAAGCAGCCATACCTACGGAGGGAGAGAGCTGCATTAAATGAGAGCGCCCTAAAGTAAATATATATATATATATATATATATATATATATATATATATATATATATATATATATCAGATGTATATCCAGACCAAAGATCCAGAATAGAGGGCACTCACCAGTCCAACTTCAATTAAAGGATTTATTAATACATCAGAATCAGCTCATAATGTCGACGTTTCGGCTTTGGTAAGCCTTTTTCAAGACAGCCCAGGAGACATCTGCTCAGCATGCCAGGAACAAGCATACTGACAACCTCTCAAGGGCTCCCCTATATACTGCACACAATCAATTAATTGTCTTAATTACCGGAAATGCATCACCACATTGACCCACCCTGGGTTCTCCGTGTTATTTCAATATATCAACATCATATTACATATTTCACTTAAAGTACACATCGTGTAACACTGCCATAAGGTATATTGGCCTTTTATGTACATAACAAACAGTCATCAATATATATTAGCTAATTAAGGTACTAACCGAGGTTTCATATTAACGTCTATACCGGAAGCATCCTCCTTGCGTTCCACCGGCATCAATAGACGTCTCTCCACCCACAATAACAACTATGCCATGAGGTGCGTCATGTCACGTCCGTCCCACGGTGACACGTCACCGGAAGTGCGACCCCCGCGTTTCACAGCGGAGTTGTTTGCGTTCCACCTATCGTTTACTCAAGGGGCTTCACATTTCATAGAGTACCTCCGGTATAAGTACCATTCGTCAATAATACACGGACCAAACCAGGCATGGTCATCACAGAGTGTGTCTAACATTATACAGAGGAGCCCATGAGCCATCACCACACCACAATAAAATACATATCACCCTCCTATAATGGACTGCCAGCCATACCACATCAGACCCTCAGGTACAAAAACGGAAGGTCAAAGGTGTATGTCAGCAGATCCATATAGGACATATATTAAAAAGCAAATAAATAATTAAACAAGTAAACTCATAAATGGTATAGAGTCATCTAATGTAATATAGTTTTCATTGTACTTCTCGCTAAAGATCAATCAGGATCAGAAACGTTTTGCTGTGCTCAGTATTCAGTGTATAAAGAGTTTTAGTGGGTTATTCTCATTCAACCCACGTGGTACAATAGTGTCCAGTGTGTAAATCCACCGTGCTTCAAGTTTCTTCAGAGCGAGTACTCGATCGCCACCTCGCACCAATTCTGGAACCTGGTCAATGACCATACAACGTAGAGATGAAACCTGATGATTATACTGGAGGAAATATATAATGTTAGACACACTCTGTGATGACCATGCCTGGTTTGGTCCGTGTATTATTGACGAATGGTACTTATACCGGAGGTACTCTATGAAATGTGAAGCCCCTTGAGTAAACGATAGGTGGAACGCAAACAACTCCGCTGTGAAACGCGGGGGTCGCACTTCCGGTGACGTGTCACGGACGTGACGTGACGCACTTCTGGCATAGTTGTTATTGTGGGCGGAGAGACGTCTATTGATGCCGGTGGAACGCAAGGAGGATGCTTCCGGTATAGACGTTAATATGAAACCTCGGTTAGTACCTTAATTAGCTAATATATATTGATGACTGTTTGTTATGTACATAAAAGGCCAATATACCTTATGGCAGTGTTACACGATGTGTACTTTAAGTGAAATATGTAATATGATGTTGATATATTGAAATAACACGGAGAACCCAGGGTGGGTCAATGTGGTGATGCATTTCCGGTAATTAAGACAATTAATTGATTGTGTGCAGTATATAGGGGAGCCCGTGAGAGGTTGTCAGTATGCTTGTTCCTGGCATGCTGAGCAGATGTCTCCTGGGCTGTCTTGAAAAAGGCTTACCAAAGCCGAAACGTCGACATTATGAGCTGATTCTGATGTATTAATAAATCCTTTAATTGAAGTTGGACTGGTGAGTGCCCTCTATTCTGGATCTTTGGTCTGGATATACATCTGGTATATGTGGATGTCCGAATTTGGGCTTTCTTGAGGAGCACCCCGATGGTGACTGTCTACTGCTGTGAGTGCGGACATTACAAACCAATATATATATACTATTTAAACTTAATACAGAAAACGCTTTACGTCACCTGCTAAAGAACCAACATTGAGCCCAGCTGTGGCACCAGCCAGAGTTTGCAGTGCTCCAAGAGAGGTCATGGGGTTGATGGAGGAGCTGTTATTGGAACTAGGGGATGAACCTAAGATAGGAAATAACAACATGTAAGTAACACGCAAACATTATACGTAATGAGTACTAGTTCTAACAAGCAAACAAGGCTAAGATTTGCCTAATCTGTTTTACTGCATCAATTTTCAAAACAAACACTGACTGCCACCTTACAGTCTATAACTATTCCTTTGTCTTTCTAGGAGAAACCAGGTATGAGGAAAGGAGAAGAAAGTCAAGGACCTTATCTATGGAGCTCACCATTTCCTCCCAATATTTAAGGGAATTTCTGCAGATTGAATGTTAGCAGAGAACTCCTTAGAATAAAATGGGGGCAATTCTGAGATGAAATCAGGTTTCCCTAATAGATTCGGGAAACATTGGGGCTCTCCTTCTTGCCGCAGTGGCACGTGGTGGCTCACGTTTACGGGAAGTGGCACCAACAGCACCGTTCTGTGTATGCGTATCAGAAAAAACACACTGAGCTGGCCTGGAGATACCATTGGTGGAGGTGGAACCAGTTACATGATTATGTAATAACATTTGGGTGGAAGTATTTTTGCAGCAATACTGTGGTAATTTAATGTATTAAAACTTTTTTCAAGATAATGGCAAATATTTCCAGAGATCAAATATCGCATGACAAAATTAACTATGGGGAACACCAATGGCATACGACATGGGAAATGAAGAAAGGGTCTTCTAAATCCAACTGAATACGTTATACAGTACTACTGCTGAGGAGAAAATGTATCAAACCATTTATAGAAGATGAGTGGAGACGTTTCCCATAGCAACCAGATTCTGTAATTTTATAGAATATACAAGATATTAATAACAGTTGGAGGTTGCTATGGGCAATTTCTCCATTTATCCTCTTTAGAACGTTTGCTGCATCTCCCCCTAGACCTATTAAATTAAGTACAAGTTTACAGGTTACCACTACACTGCTCATTTTTGACCAAAAGCTCACAAATGCTAAGACAGTGTATTTGTAATTATATATTTATATTATATATATCTATTATGCAACAGTAGCAATGGGTGGGTATGTAAGCTGGTGGAATACAATACCTATTTTCCACTGCTGTTAAAACCCGGGTGTCAAGTGGGAAAAGGGTTACTCTGGGTCCACTGACCTGGGACTCCAATCCAGGTACCGTGCAGGGTTGGTCCCATGGAAGGACTCGGGTTAAGTGGCAGTGTAAACGGGTAACCCAGATCACCCAATTCGGCTCCCGTTTACAACATGGGTAGATTTGCATACCTACATACAGGAACACTGTGTTGAACTTGTTGCGCCAACAATTAACCGGGGGGTGAGGCTAGTGACATCAGAGGGGCAGAGCAGGAATCTCTGTTGGGGCTAATGCTGCTGCAGAGTGGGCTCTCAGAGCTACTGCACCTGTTTGCAGTATAAACGGCTCTGACCCGGGAATAACTTGGGTTGGACCGGAGGTATGGACAGGGGTGTTCTGTGTCTGACCTGGTTTGGAGCAGGGTTCCAAATCCCGGGTTAGACCCCTGATTTAGATGTAAAAATAGGATTTTGGTACTTACCAGGTAAATCCTTTTCTTTGAATCCATAGGGGGCACTAGAGTACTCTTGGGATATGGACGGCTTCCGTAGGAAACAGCACTGAATATTTAAATTTAGAACACTCCACCCCTCCATATCCCCGAGTACCTCAGTGTTTTTTACTGAGCCGAACAGGAACTATAGAGAGGTTGACAATGGAGTATTACATATAACATAACGGACAACAACGAAGTTGACACATAACGTTACTGACAACTAAACAGTTGACACCATAACCAGCACTTGATAAATTTGAACCAGTCGGTGAGAGTGTGTTACCATAAGATCCTCTGAACTTACCACAAACCAGGTAAAACTGCTCTGGGTGGGCGTCCAGTGCCCCCTATGGATTCAAAGAAAAGGATTTACCTGGTAAGTACCAAAATCCTATTTTCTTTTTCATCCACTAGGGGTCACTGGAGTACTCTTGGGACGTACCAAAGCTTCCCCCGTGGGCGGGAGAGCTGTTTGGCACCTGTAACACTAGGCGGCCAAAGCTAGATGCTGATGCCGCAAACGTATCAAACTTGTAAAAGCGCACAAACGTGTGCACGGAAGACCATGTAGCCGCACGTCAAAGCTGCGTCGTAGAAGCTCCCCGACCAGCTGCCCATGAAGTTCCCACAGAACGTGTGGAATGAGCGGTTACTGATGTAGGCGGCTGTAACCTAGCATGAAGGTAAGCCTGACGTATGGTCAGTTTTATCCATCTGGATAAGGTTTGTTTAGACGCTGGCCAACCCATCTTGGCAGCATCATAGAAAACAAACAACGTATCCGTCTTACGAACTAAAGACGTTCGGGATACATAAACGCGTAATGCGCGTACCACATCCAGAGTTCCAGAATGTGCTGTCAACACAGGAACTACTATTGGTTGATTGATGTGAAAAGATGACACTACCTTTGGTAAGAAAGCGGGATTCGTCCGAAGTTCCGCTCTGTCATCATGAAACACCAAATACGGTGGCTTGCATGACAAGGCACCCAAATCTGAAACACGCCTTGCCGAAGCTTTCTGTAGAAATAACAAAAGGCGGGATAACTTGAAAGATGATGTCGGAAACTTCCGAGCTTCACGCCAACCTATATAGGCACGCCATATTCTGTAATAATGAGCTGCCGTAACCGGCTTCCTAGCTCGTAACATGGTTGGTATAACCAATTCTGGAATGCCCTCTCTTCTTAAGAGGGCGGTTTCAACAGCCACCCCGTCAAACGCAGCCGCGCTAAATCGGGGTAAAGGAACGGACCCTGTTGTAACAGGTCTGGACGTAGTGGGAGCGGCCAAGGATCGTCTGCGAGTAGTCCTCGGAGATCCGAGAACCAAGCTCTCCGAGGCCAATGAGGCGCCACTAGGATGACTGTGACAGACTCTCTTTTGATCCGTTTTAGCACCAGAGGGAGCAATGGAAACGGTGGAAACAGATACACAAGGCTGTACGGCCACGCAACGGTGAGAGCATCCACCGCCACTGCCTTTGGATCTCTTGTTCTGGACACATACTGGAGCGTTTGGTGATTGTGTCGAGACGCCATCAGGTCCACCTGAGGATAACCCCATCGCTGAACCAACATGTGAAACACTTCTGGATTTAATGCCCATTCGCCTGGATGAAAACCCAGACGACTGAGATAATCCGCTTCCCAGTTGTCCACTCCCGGAATGAACACGGCCGACAATATCACCTGGTGGTATTCCGCCCAATTGAGGATTCGAGCTACTTCCCGCATTGCCATGCGGCTTCTCGTTCCTCCTTGTTTGTTGATGTATGCGACCGCCGTCGCATTGTCTGACTGCACTTGGACAGTCTGAGAGCGAAGCATGTGCACTGCTTGTCGTAGCGCATTGTAAATTGCGCGGAGTTCCAGGACATTTATAGACAGCAATCTTTCGTGATCCGCCCAGAGACCCTGAAGCTGACAATTTTGAACTACCGCTCCCCAACCTCTGAGACTGGCGTCGGTCGTTAGAATTATCCAATTCCAGCCTCCGAACAGTCTCCCTGCGGTTAAATTGTGTTCCTTGAGCCACCAGAGCAGAGACACTCTTGCCCTTGGCGACAACCTCACCCTGTGGTGAATCTGCAGATGCGAGCCCGACCACTGGGCGAGCACATTCAGTTGAAATGGACGCGAGTGAAATCTTCCGAACTGAAGCGCTTCGAAAGCTGCCACCATTGTGCCTAAGAGGCGAATGCACAAGTGTACAGACACTGTGCGTGGCTTGAGCACTAATTGTACTAGATGGCGTAGAATCTGTACTTTCTGTTGTGGTAGGTAAATTCTTTGATTGACCGTATCGAGAATCATACCTAGGAATTGAAGGCGTTGAGACGGAATTAGATGTGATTTCTTGAAGTTGACAATCCAACCGTGGTGAACCAGTACATTGTACGTTAGCAGCGCATGTTGGAGAAGCATCTGTTGAGACGGAGCTTTGATGAGCAGATCGTCTAAATACGGAACTATTGTCACTCCCAGGGATCTGAGATGAGCTATCATCACAGACATCACTTTGGTGAATACCCGAGGTGCTGACGACAGGCCAAACGGTAGAGCCTGAAACTGGTAATGGTTCTGGCGTATTGCAAACCGCAAGAATTTCTGATGAGGCTGCCAAATCGGAATGTGTAAGTACGCATCCTTGAGATCTAGCGCAATCATAAATTCCTTTGGCTCTAAACCCGCAATCACGGAACGCAGAGACTCCATCTTGAATCTGTAGTAAGTTACGTACTGATTGAGACCCTTTAAGTTCAATATTGGTCTGACTGAGCCATCCGGCTTCGGTACAACAAACAGACTGGAATAATAACCCTGACCCTGTTGATGTACAGGGACCGGAATCAAAACTGCTGAATCCAGTAGAGACTGAATGGCAATTTGCAGAACCGCCCTCTTGTCGTCCGACAGAGGCAATCCTGTCTTGAAAAACCGCAGAGGCGGAAGACAGTCGAACTCTATTTTGTAACCTTTTAACACTAAATTGCGGATCCACCCATCCGCGGATGTGTGGAACCACGCCAAATGGAACGTCTGAAGGCGTGCTCCCACAATCGGAGAACCGAGATGGGCTGGTAGCCCGTCATGCCACTGGTTTGTCGGTAACCTTAGCGTCCTGGCGACTTGTGTTGGTTTGTTGGAAACCACGTCCACGACCACGTCTAGCAGGCGTGGCTGTTCCTCTGCCACGTCCTCGAAAGGACTGAGGTCTAAAGGATTTGAACGAAGGTCCAGCGTACCTCCTTCTTGATACCGGTGGAGGCAATGGTAAGAAAACCGATTTACCTCCCGTAGCCTCAGCAATCCATGCGTCCAATTCAGGACCAAACTTCTTCTTGCCATCGTAAGGCAACGCCTCTATACCTCGTTTGACCTCTGCCTCCGCTTGATAAGCACGCAGCCAGAGTGCTCGTCGTGCCGTAACTAGCGACGATGAAATACGAGAAGTGAGCTGACAGACATCAGTAGACGCTGTACAGAGATACTCTGCAGCCTCACACATTTGATTTGCAAGAAGTATCAGGTTTTCGTCATGTAAAGCAGATTTGAGTTCTGTAATCCATATTATGAGCGCCTTAGTGACCCAGATGCCAACCAATCCAGGTCTCAGCATCACTCCTGCTGCTACATACATGGACTTTAGCATAGTTTCTATCTTGCGATCTGAAGGGTCTTTAAGCGTAGTAGCCGCTGGCACTGGTATGGTTAATTTCTTGGTAAGCTTCGACACTGACGAATCAACTATTGGTGGATTCTCCCATGTACATGTTACCGAGTCTGGAAACGGGTAACTAGACTTAAATCTGCGAGGTATAGAAAACCGTTTATCTGGATTCTGTCGTGTTTCTACTAACATCTGATTAAGAGATTCCGAGACAGGAAAACTTATTGGAGTTCTTTGTCGTTTAGTAAATACGACCTGATCATTTGTGAGAGGCTCCTCAGTTTCAGTAAACCTCAGAGACTGACGCACCGCTCTGATGAGATTATCAATGCCGGAGCTGTTAAAATCCTCACTCTCTGACTCCACTTCGCCCTCCTCACCCTCATCTTATTCCGTGAGGTCTGGCATGGAATCGTCAGAATGCAACATAGCAGAAACTGGAAAATCATAAGACATATGAAATTTATCCCGTTTACCCAAAATGGATTTGGACCTTTCGCAAGGCTGAGACGCCTCCGGTAGTTCTGGCGGTCTCACCCTAGACTCAGATCTTGCCGTTTCCCGCTCTTGTCGAGCGGCGGCCAATTATGATTGCATTGGGCTCGGAGAAGCGGCGGCCGGAGCAGCGGTGGGGCTCGGAGAAGCGGCGGCCGGAGCAGCGGCGGAGGGCGGCCGTCAGTAGAGGGATCCCAGCGCCTTTAATCAATGTCCCCACACCTCGGGGCGGCAGCAGGAGCTGACCGCCCTGTTCACATACCTGCACTCCTGCTTGTGATGAGGCTCCGACGGGGCTTCTGTACAAGCGCCGGCCAGCCTGTGTGCAGGAGATCTGTGTGTGGCTGTGAGGGTGCTCATTCAGTGAGGACCGACACGCCACTGCTGCTTCAGCAGCTTGCACTATCCCTGACCCTGCCTTTTGGGAGGGGAAAGCGATGTATATAAAATAGAAAAATATTCCCCAAAAAAAATAATAATAATTCAAAGTAATTGTGGGCTCAGCGCGCGCTGGCGGCCACGTTCACACCGCTGCAGGGACGTTCAGCCTGGACACAGTGAGCAGTTGTAGTGGGTTGTTTGGTGGGGCACTAGGGGATCGTGTTAGGCACTTATAGTTTATCAACCGTGCCCAATACTGCACTGTACTGTACAGGGCTCAAAGGGCTGGTGTGGCTGCACTCCTTTGCTACTCCCCCCCATCTCCTTCCTATTACTGTGTGTGTGTGTGTGTGTGTGTGTGTGTGTGTGTGTGTGTGTGTGTGTGTGTGTGTGTGTGTGTGTGTGTGTGTGTGTGTGTGTGACAGGTGGTGCCATGGCTCGAAAAGGTTCCAAGGCTGCACAACAAGTTTTTCAATGTCAGAAATGTTCTGCAAAGTTTATTCTGAGAATTCCCCGTTATGTGAGGATTGTGGGTCAGAGCCATCTGCTCATCCCTCATCACAGCCACAGAGCACTCATGTTTGGACAACACAGCTTACAGAGGTTATGTCTCTGTTAACTAGGGAACTGAGGGCTTCTTGGGAAGATAGCGAGGCGGCCCGGTTCCAACAGCTTGTCCCGATGCCTGGGCTGGGGAGTTGAAGGGCTCTCTGGGGCGGTGCTCCCTTCCCAGACCCTGTCCTTAACTTCCCCTCCCCAGGTCTCAAAAAAGATGTTGCTAGCCTCAGTGATACACAAATCTGACGATGAGATGCCTCTATTGGAAGAGGCGGTGGTAGATGTACAGGATACTGATGACAATTTACCTCCGGATCAGCTGATACCGCTGGCGGAACACATTCGCAAATCAGCCCTTTATCTTTGCGAGGCATCCAAGAACGTCTGTATCCTCGGAGCCAGGATTTCCGCTTTGGCAATTTCGACTCGCAGAGCTCTCTGGCTGCGTCAGTGGCAGGCGGATGCTGAATCCAAGAGGGCAGCAGAAGCGTTGCCCTTTATGGGAGAGGTCCTGTTCGGTAAGGATCTGGATGCCTGGATTTCTCAGGCCAGTGGAGGTAAGTCGACTTATCTTCCCTCATTTGCTCCAGCCTCTCGTAGGCCCTATACGGGTCCTTCTTTTTGGTCCTTTCATGCCCCTTCCAGGTTTCGAGGCCAGGCCAGGGGCGGAGCTTCAGTCTCCCGTAGCCATAGAAGTAGGGGCAGAGGTTCCACAGCCTCAACCCAGTCAGAAGGTAAGTCCTCCACCACTCAAACCGCATGACGGGCTTCTCTCCCACCTGGGGGATCACAGGGTGGGAGCTCGTCTGTGGGATTTCAGGGAAGCATGGGTACAATCCTGTCCAGATGCTTGGGTCAGGGATCTCATCACTTGCGGTTAGAAGCTCGATTTTCAAACCCGACCTCCTCAGCGTTTCTTCACCACGGGATTGCCAGTTTCCAACGTCAGAAGACTCGCTTGCAGGTGGCGGTCCAGAAACCTCTGTCCGCAAAGGTACTAATCCCGGTTTCCTCAACATCGAAAACAAGATTTTACTCACCGGTAAATCTATTTCTCGTAGTCCGTAGTGGATGCTGGGGACTCCGTAAGGACCATGTGGAATAGACGGGCTCCGCAGGAGACTGGGCACTCTAAGAAAGATTTAGTACTACTGGTGTGCACTGGCTCCTCCCTCTATGCCCCTCCTCTAGACCTCAGTTAAGGAAACTGTGCCCGGAAGAGCTGACATTACAAGGAAAGGATTTTGGAATCCAGGGTAAGACTCATACCAGCCACACCAATCACACCGTATAACTTGATAAACTTACCCAGTTAACAGTATGAACAAACAACAGAGCATCAACCAATGGATGCCAACATAACATAACCCTTTACTAAGCAATAACTATATACACGTATTGCAGAAAGTTCGCACTTGGGACGGGCGCCCAGCATCAACTACGGACTACGAGAAATAGATTTACCGGTGAGTAAAATCTTATTTTCTCTAACGTCCTAGTGGATGCTGGGGACTCCGTAAGGACCATGGGGATTATACCAAAGCACCCAAACGGGCGGGAGAGTGCGGATGACTCTGCAGCACCGAATGGGCAAACACAAGGTCCTCCTCAGCCAGGGTATCAAACTTGTAGAATTTTGCAAAGGTGTTTGAAGCGGCCCAAGAAGAGCCCACTTTCCTTGTGGAATGGGCTTTCACTGATTTTGGATGCGGCAATCCAGCCGCAGAATGAGCCTGCTGAATCGTGTTACAGATCCAGCGAGCAATAGTTTGCTTTGAAGCAGGAGCACCCAGCTTGTTGGATGCATACAGGATAAACAGCAAGTCAGTTTTCCTGACTCCAGCCGTTCTGGCCACATAAATCTTCAAAGCCCTGACTACGTCAAGCAACTTGGAATCCTCCAAGTCACGAGTAGCCGCAGGCACCACAATAGGTTGGTTCAAATTAAAAGACGACACCACCTTTGGCAGAAATTGCGGACGAGTCCGCAATTCTGCCCTGTCCATATGAAATATCAGATAGGGGCTTTTACATGACAAAGCCGCCAATTCTGACACACGCCTAGCCGAAGCTAAGGCCAACAGCATGACCACTTTCCACGTGAGATACTTTAGCTCCACGGTCTTAAGTGGCTCAAACCAGTGGGATTTCAGGAAACCCAACACCACGTTAAGATCCCAAGGTGCCACTGGTGGCACAAAAGGGGGCTGGAGATGCAGCACTCCCTTAACAAACGTCTGAACCTCAGGAAGGGAAGCCAGTTGTTTTTGAAAGAAAATGGATAGGGCCGAAATCTGGACCTTTATGGACCCCAATTTTAGGCCCATAAGCACTCCTGACTGTAGGAAGTGCAGGAATCGGCCCAGCTGGAATTCCTCTGTAGGGGCCTTCCTGGCCTCACACCAAGCAACATATTTTCGCCATATACGGTGATAATGCTTTGCTGTCACGTCCTTCCTAGCCTTTATCAGCGTAGGAATAACTTCATCCGGAATGCCTTTTTCCGCTAGGATCCGGCGTTCAACCGACATGCCATCAAACGCAGCCGCGGTAAGTCTTGGAACAGACAGGGCCCCTGTTGCAACAGGTCCTGTCTGAGAGGCAGAGGCCATGGGTCCTCTGTGAGCATTTCTTGCAGTTCCGGGTACCAAGTCCTTCTTGGCCAATCCGGAACAATGAGTATTGTTCTCACTCCTCTTTTTCTTACGATTCTCAGCACCTTGGGTATGAGAGGAAGAGGAGGAAACACATAGACCGACTGGAACACCCACGGTGTCACTAGTGCGTCCACAGCTATCGCCTGAGGGTCCCTTGACCTGGCGCAATACCTTTTTAGCTTTTTGTTGAGGCGGGACGCCATCATGTCCATCTGTGGCAGTTCCCATCGATTTGCAATCTGCGTGAAGACTTCTTGATGAAGTCCCCACTCTCCCGGGTGGAGGTCGTGCCTGCTGAGAAAGTCTGTTTCCCAGTTGTCCACTCCCGGAATGAACACTGCTGACAGTGCTTGCACGTGATTCTCCGCCCAACGAAGAATCCTGGTGGCCTCCGTCATAGCCATCCTGCTTCTTGTGCCGCCCTGGCGGTTTACATGGGCCACTGCGGTGAGGTTGTCTGACTGAATCAGCACCGGTTGGTTTCGAAGCAGAGGCTCCGCTTGACTCAGGGCATTGTGTATGGCCCTTAGTTCCAGGACATTGATGTGCAGCCAAGCCTCCTGACTTGACCACAGCCCTTGGAAGTTTCTTCCCTGAGTGACTGCCCCCCATCCTCGGAGGCTTGCATCCGTGGTCACCAGGATCCAGTCCTGTATGCCGAACCTGCGGCCCTCGTGGAGGTGAGCACTCTGCAGCCACCACAGAAGAGACACTCTGGCCCTGGGGGACAGGGTGATCAGCCGATGCATCTGAAGATGCGATCCGGACCACTTGTCCAACAGATCCCACTGAAAGATCCTCGCATGGAACCTGCCGAAGGGAATGGCTTCGTATGACGCCACCATCTTTCCCAGGACTCGCATGCAGTGATGCACCGACACCTGTTTCAGTTTTAGGAGGTCTCTGACCAGAGTCACGAGCTCCTGAGCCTTCTCCTCCGGGAGAAACACCTTCTTCTGGTCTGTGTCCAGAATCATGCCCGGGAAGGGCAGATGCATCGTAGGAATCAGCTGCAACGTTGGAATATTGAGAATCCAGCCGTGCTGTCGCAACACTTCCTGAGAGTGTGCTACGCTGATCAGCAACCGCTCCCTGGACCTCGCCTTTATGAGGAGATCGTCCAAGTATGGGATAATTGTAACTCCTTGCTTTCGAAGGAGCACCATCATTTCCGCCATTACCTTGGTAAATATTCTCGGTGCCGTGGACAGGCCAAACGGCAACGTCTGGAATTGGAAATGACAGTCCTGTACCACAAACCTGAGGTACTCCTGATGAGGTGGATAAATGGGGACATGCAAGTAAGCATCCTTGATGTCCAGAGACACCATAAAATCCCCCTCTTCCAGGCTTGCAATGACCGCTCTGAGCGATTCCATTTTGAACTTTAATTTCTTCAGATAAATGTTCAGGGATTTTAAATTCAATATGGGTCTGACCGAACCGTCCGGTTTCGGTACCACAAACATGGTCGAATAATAACCCCTCCCTTGTTGAAGGAGGGGAACCTTGACCACCACCTGCTGAAGATACAATTTGGAAATTGCAGCTAACACTATTTCCCTCTCTAAGGGGGAAGCTGGCAGGGCCGATTTGAGGTATCGGTGAGGGGGCATCACTTCGAATTCCAGCTTGTATCCCTGAGACACAATCTGTATAGCCCAGGGTTCCACCTGTGAGCGAACCCACTGGTGGCTGAAATTTCGGAGACGCGCCCCCACCACTCCCGGCTCCGCCTGTGGAGCCCTAGCGTCATGCGGTGGATTTAGTGGAAGCCGGGGAGGACTTCTGTTCCTGGGAACTAGCTGCCTGGTGCAGCTTCTTACCTTTACCCCTGCCTCTGGCAAGAAAGGATGCACCTCTGACTTTCTAGCTTTTTTGTGAACGAAAGGACTGCATTTGGTAATACGGTGCTTTCTTAGGCTGTGAGGGAATATATGGCAAAAAATTTGACTTCCCAGCCGTAGCTGTGGAAACTAGGTCCGAGAGACCGTTCCCAAACAATTCCTCACCCTTATAAGGTAAAACCTCCATGTGTTTTTTAGAGTCGGCATCACCTGTCCATTGCCGAGTCCACAGGACCCTTCTGGCAGAAATCGACATTGCGTTTATTCTAGAGCCCAGTAGGCAAATGTCCCTCTGGGCATCAATCATATATAGGACAGCGTCTTTGATATGTCCCTGGGTCAGTAAAATAGTCTCCCTATCCAGGGTATCTATTTCCTCAGACAGAGTATCTGTCCATGCTGCTACAGCACTACACATCCAGGCCGAAACAATTGCTGGCCTCAGTAGAGTACCGGAATGTGTATAAACAGACTTCAGGATACCTTCCTGCTTCCTATCCGCAGGATCCTTTAGGGCGGCCGTATCCTGAGACGGCAGGGCCACCTTTTTGGATAAGCGTGTCAACGCTTTGTCTACCCTAGGGGAGGATTCCCAACGTATCCTGTCCGTTGGCGGGAAAGGATACGCCATAAGTAACCTCTTGGAAATCAGCACTTTCCTATCAGGAGAATCCCACGCTTTTTCACATAATTCATTTAACTCATGTGAAGGGGGAAAAGTCACTTCTTGCTTTTTCTCCCCAAACATATAAACCCTCTTGTCAGGGACAGGGTTTTCCTCTGATATGTGCAATACATCCTTCATTGCTATAATCACGTAGCAGATGGCTTTAGCCATTTTAGGCTGCAATTTTGCCTCATCGCCATCGACACTGGAGTCAGAATCCGTGTCGATATCTGTGTCAACAATTTGGGATAGTGGGCGCTTTTGAGACCCTGACGGCCTCTGAGCTGTAGGATCAGACATGGGTTGAGACCCTGACTGTCCCAAGGCTTCAGCTTTATCCAACCTTTTATGCAAGGAGTTTACATTATCATTTAACACCTTCCACATATCCATCAAATCAGGTGTCGGCGCCATCGGCGGAGACACCACATTCATCTGCACCTGTTCTGCCTCCACGTAGCCTTCCTCGTCAAACATGTCGACACAAACGTACCGACACACCGCACACACACAGGGGACCCCCACAAGGCCTTTTGGGGAGACAGAGAGAGAGTATGCCAGCACACACCCCAGCGCTATATAACCCAGGGATTACACAGTAACTTAGTGTTTACCCAGTAGCTGCTGTATAAATGATCAATGCGCCTAAATTTATGTGCCCCCCCTCTCTTTTTTACCCTCTTTCTACCTTGAGACTGCAGGGGAGAGCCTGGGGAGCTTCCTCTCAGCGGAGCTGTGGAGAGAAAATGGCGCTGGTGAGTGCTGAGGAAGAAGCCCCGCCCCCTCAGCGGCAAGCTTCTGTCCCGCTTTCTGTGTAAAAATAATGGCGGGGGCTCATACATATATACAGTGCCCAGCTGTATATATGTGCCTTTTGCCAAGAGGTATCATAATTGCTGCCCAGGGCGCCCCCCCCCTGCGCCCTACAGTGACCGGAGTGTGCGGGTAGTGTGGGAGCAATGGCGCACAGCTGCAGTGCTGTGCGCTACCTCATGTGAAGACAGGAGTCTTCTGCCGCCGATTTTGAGGTCTTCTTGCTTCTGCCGGCTTCTGTCTTCTGGCTCTGCGAGGGGGACGGCGGCGCGGCTCCGGGAACGGACGACCAAGGTTAAGATCCTGTGTTCGAACCCTCTGGAGCTAATGGTGTCCAGTAGCCTAAGAAGCGCAACCTAGCCGCAGTTAGTAGGTTTGCTTCTCTCCCCTCAGTCCCACGTAGCAGAGAGTCCGTTGCCAGCAGAAGCTCTCTGAAAATAAAAAACCTAACTAAAATACTTTCTTATTAGCAAGCTCAGGAGAGCTCACTAAAAGCACCCAGCTCTGGCCGGGCACAGATTCTAACTGAGGTCTGGAGGAGGGGCATAGAGGGAGGAGCCAGTGCACACCAGTAGTACTAAATCTTTCTTAGAGTGCCCAGTCTCCTGCGGAGCCCATCTATTCCCCATGGTCCTTACGGAGTCCCCAGCATCCACTAGGACATTAGAGAAAACAGTGCTATTACTCAAGCCTGTTTCTAGTACCGAAACCAGACAGCTCGGTGAGGCCAATTCTGAACTTAAAGAATCTCAATCCGTTTTTTAGGGAATATTCAAGTTCAAAATGGAGTCCCTTCAGTCTGTTATTGTTGGGTTGATGCAAAACGAGTTTCTGGCGTACTTGGACATCAAGAATGCATACTTACATAATGTTCCCATTTGGCCACCTCATCAGGCTTTTCTACGGTTCGCGATACAGTACACTCATTTCCAGTTCCAGGCCCTTCCGTTTGGTCTCTCTTCTGCTCCCAGAGTGTTCACAAAAGTCATGGCAGTCATGATGGCCCTACTTCGGAAACAGGGTGTGACGATTGTCCCCTATCTGGACGATCTGCTGCTGAAGGCGCACTCTGTAGACCTGTTGCTTCAGAATGTCCAGATAACCCAGGACCTTCTGATTCGGCACGGGTGGATCCTGAACTTCCCGAAGTCTCAATTATGCCCCTCACAAAGGTTGCTGTCCTTGGCAATGATACTTGACACGGTCCGTCAGAAGGTTTTTCTTCCTCGGGACAAGATCCTCTCTCTTCAGACACTGGTGAGGTCGGTACTTCGACACCGCCGGGTATCTGTGTATCTGTTTCGCCTTCTGGGAAGATGGTAGCGGCGTTCGAAGCTCTTCCATAAGGATGGTTCCACTCTCGACCCTTCCAACTGTGTCTTCTTCATCAGTGGTCAGGGTCTCATCTATTTCTGCATCAGCGGGTGACGCAGTCTCCAAAAGCACGGTAGTCTCTCCTCTGGTGGCTCAATTCGACTCATCTGTTGGAAGGAAGGCGGTTCGGCGTTTGGGATTGGACTCTCACCACAGACGCAAGTCTGCGAAGCTGGAGGGCGGTGACCCTAGAACGTCTGTTTCAGGGACACTGGTCGATGCACGAATCTGCACTTCCCATAAACACTCTCGAGCTATAGTCAGCGTACAACGCCCTGCTTCAGGCACACCTACTTCGCGGGCAAGCTGTCAAGAGTTCAGTCCGACAACGCCATGACGGTAGCGTACATCAACAGTCAGGGCAGCACTCGCAGCTGTGCGGCGATGCTGGAGGTCACCAACATCCTCCTCTGGGCAGAGGAAAATGCTTTGGCCTTGTCAGCAATCTTCATTCCAGGGGTGGACAATTGGGAGGCAGATTATGTTGGGAGGCAAATTATCTCAGCCGTCAGGACATGCACCCGGGGGAGTGGTCACTCAATCCCCACGTGTTTCGTCAGCTGGTTCGCCAGTGGGGGAGACCACAGATCAATCTCATGGCGTCCCGCCTGAACCCTCAACTTCTGCTTTACTACTCTCGGACGCAGGACCCGGCGGCAGCCGTGGATGCCCTCGCGGCTCCGGTTTGTTTACCTCTTTCCTCCTTTCCCGTTGCTGCCTCGGGTTCTACAACGCATCATGAGAAAAGACACGCTGGTCCTCCTGGTAGCTGTTGTCAGTAGCGGAGCCTTGGCCCCTGCGAGAAAATCTGCTACAGCAGGGTCCGTTTCTTTATCCAGACTTACGCAGGCTATGTTTGACGGCGTGAGTGCCGAGAAGGCCACCTTGAACAGGAAGGGGATTCCTCATTCGGTTATACCTACTATGCTCCAGGCTCGGAAATCAGTCACATCGTCTCACTACTACCGCATTTGGAAGGCTTATGTAGCCTGGTATGAACGTCGAGAGTTTTCTCCTTCAGTTTTTCACTTAGCCCGCCTTCTCAGTTTTCTGCAGGCGGGTTTCTCGGCAGGGCTACGACTGGGTTCACTAAAGGTTCAGGCCTCTGCTCTTTCCGTTGTCTTCCAGAAGAAATTAGCTTTGCTGCCGGAAGTTCAGATCTTCTTTCAGGGGGTTCTAAGAATACAAACTCCCTTTCGACCTCCGACGGCACCACGGGACCTCAACCTGGTCCTCTCTTTTCTGCAGTCTCCGTTATTTGAGCCTCTGGACTCGGTGGAGATGAAATATCTCACCTGGAAGGTGGTCCTTCTCCTGGCTCTGGCTTCGGCCAGACAGGTGTTGGAACTTGGGGCTCTCTTGTCGCCCTCCTTAGCTGGTTTTTCATGAAGATAGGGCTGAGCTTCGTACTCTGTCTTTTTTCTCGAAGGTGGTGTCCGATTATCACATCAATCAGCCACTTGTGGTTCCAGCCCTCTCAGCGGACTCACCAGATTCGAGATCGTTGGATGTTGTCAGGGCGCTCAAAACCTATGTGGATAGGGCTTCGGCTATTCGGAAGTCTGATTCCTTATTTGTTCTGTACAATGCTGCCAGTCGTGGATGGCCGGCTTCTAAGCAGACGTCCCGATGAATTCAGCTGACCAACAGACAAGCCTATTTGTCAGCTTCTCGAGAGCCTCCGTCTTCAATTTCGGCGCACTCTACGCGCTCTGTGGGGCCCTCGTGGGCGGCCGCCCGCAGGGTCTCCATGACTACTTTATGTTGCACTGCTACTTGGTCGGGCCAACATACTTTAGTCAAGTTTTACAGGTTTGACACTTTTGGGGCCTCTGTGTCACAGTTTGGCCGAGCGATTTTGCAGGACTCTCAGCACCCTCCCTCCCGTCTTGGGAGCTCTGGGACGTCCCCATTGTGACTGCTCTCAAGTGTCCCCTTGTGGATGAAGGAGAAATCAGGATTCTGTTACTTACCGATAAATCCCTTTCTCCGATTCCGCAGGGGACACTGGATGCCCACCCAGCGCTGTTTCCTGCTTTTTCACTTCACGGTTTGCATGTCAGGTTTACTTCGTGTTATCCTGGTTTACATAGTTTAATAAGCTCCTCTACTTTAACGTTGGTCTCTTCCAGCTCTCCTCGGGCACAGCTTAAAGTAGACTGGCTTGGAGGGGGGACATAGTAGGGGAGGAGCTAGCCACATTGTTAAAGTTTTAAAGTGCCAGCTCCCAGTTACTGCCTACTATATCCCCACTGTGACTGCTCTCCAGCGTTCCCTGTAGAATCGGAGAAAGGGATTTATCGGTAAGTACCAAAATCACGATTTTGTCTAAAGCAGGTGTGGGGAACCTTTGGCTCTCCAGCTGTTGAACTATACATACCAGCATGCCTTGCTACAGTTTTGCCATTTGGCAATGCTAAAACTGTTGCAGGGCATGCTGGGAAGTGTAGTTCAACAACAGCTGGAGGGCCGAAGTTACCCCATCCCTGGTCTAAAGGTAGAGGAAAACAATTGCATTCCAGATTTTAAAGCACACCCATTCTGGGGAATATAAACAATTGAGAAGGTCCAATTAAAAGGCTTGCACCGAACGCTGTACAGATTGGTTGGAAAATGTGAGACAGTTATGACAACACAGAAGTGATCCTCAGAATCTCTCTCTAATGTAGATACAGAGCTGAAGAGTGACAACCTCTCGTTACTTGCACTGTATGGTGCAGCAGTCAGTACGGTGTCTTGATTTCACCTTAAGATCTCGTCTGCAAATGATTCCGATATCACAGCTGAGAACTAACAGAGTCACTCAATAAAAATAGCAAACAGTAAAAGCAAATTATACCCAAAATCATGGTTGTTGGTATGAAAAGTTATCAGGGGATGAAGTTATGTGACCGACTGTTCACTAAACGGGACGCCAGGATCCCGGACGATTCAGAACCAGACAGTCGGAATGCCGACTAACAAGGACTATTCCCACTTGCGGGTGTCCACGCCACTTATAGAGTGGGAATAGGACCTGTAAATAGCGCAGCAAACCACCAGCCCCCACGCCCAAATCAAACGCCAGACCCGTTATTAATTCTACACAATGCATAGGGAGCAGTTATATGGCATGGCTGGAGACCTCACACGAGGTTGAAAGAAACAGATCGCCGATATGAGTTACAGTTTCAGTTAATAAGATGTTCTGTAAATGAATACTAACAAAATATGTCTTCATTTTTCTGTGTATGCATTCCATATGGGCCTGCAATAGAGAAAAATGCCTTTTCATTAATCATTAATTTGGTTTTATTCAGCTTAAAAACAGAGAAATAAATCACAATTAAAAGATATGCCCCATTACACAGGTAGTATTAATCTTCGATTAGAAATAAAATGCAGATTATGGCCCTCATTCAGAGTTGATCGCTAGCTGCCGTTGTTCGCAGCGCAGCGATCAGGCTAAAAATCGGCACTTCTGCGCATGCGTACGGGCCGCAGTACGCACGCGCTAAGTACTTTCACACACAACTATGCAGTTTTACACAAGGGCGAGCTACGCTTTTCTGTCGCTCTGCTGATCGATGAGTGTTTGACAGGAAGTGGGTGTTTCTGGGTGGTAACTGACGGTTTTCCAGGAGTGTGCTAAAAAATGCAGGCGTGACAGGTGAAAACGCAGGCGTGTCTGGGGAAACGGGGGGAGTGGCTGACCGAGCGCAGGGCGTGTTTGTGACGTCAAAGCAGGAACTAAACAGACTGAAGTGATCGCAAGGTAGGAGTAGGTTTGGAGCTGCTCAGAAACTGCATGAAAATTTTCACGAGCAGTTCTGCTAATCTTTCGTTCGCACTTCTGCTAAGCTAAGATACACTCCCAGAGGGCGACGGCTTAGCGTTTGCACTGCTGCTAAAAGCAGCTAGCGAGCAATCAACTCGGAATGAGGGCCCATATTCTGATGCATATAAATGAAATTGTTCAATGGCTCATGCTTACTACAGGCATACTATGCCAATTGTAAAGATTAGTCACTGTTCCACAGACTCCTTTGGAACAGTGCCACCTACTGGACAAAAATCAGACATTGCTAGAATACTAGTAGCAGTTGAACAGTACATTTCTTGAATATGGTTGTTGAATTACTATGAGAAACATTTAACAGATGCTATTATTACACTATGGCAGAGGTTCTAAGACGCTGTCCTCAAGGCACCCCAACGGTCCAGGTTTTAAGTTTATCCATGCTTGGTCTCTTGTGACTTAGTACCTCACTCAAGTTTAACCATCTGTGCTGAACCATGGATATACCTAAAGCCTGGACTGTAGAGGTGCCTTGAGGACAGTGTTTGAGAACCTCTGTACTATGGGTATAATTTCCCCTTTGTTACGATAATACTGAATGCTCCCAGTTAACAAATTCAGTCGTCCGAGACCAGATGTGGACTCTAGACTGCTATCTTGAACTGAAACGGTAGCTGCCCCTGAAATCGAGCAACTTCAGGAGCATGTCCTCCAGTGGACACAGACAGTTCGCAGAAAACATGTGCAGCTCACCAGAACTGGTCAGGATGCTGAGGGGACTGCTGGAAGAAGTGAGTGCCGAGCCTGCACTTGGTGGATTCTGTGCAACGCTGGCAGCCGCTGCTAAAGCTGCCAAGTTCTGTATCTGCATGGCACTGAGTCCTGTAACACGCAACACAGGCATGAGAACGCCACGTGCATCAGCCAATAAGCTAAAGTCGGATCAATTGCTTTTGTTTATTTTTTTGTTTTATATATGTATATTATTTTTTTTATACGAAAAGGAGAGGGCATATGTTGATTGTGACTGGTAATGAGGTGAAATCCTTTACATTTAAAATGTAAGCGACAGAAAATGTAAAAAGAAATAAAAATAAAAAAGCACACACCTGTTGTCCTCCCCGTGGAGTACTCACCTCCCATGGGGTGGAGGCCACTCAGGGAGCTGAGGTTGCCGGAGGAGGCAGTCTGCTGGAGGAGCTGCAAATAAAGCTAGACATTACACCAAAACAAAACAAGAAGGAGAGTGAGGGCTTGTTCCGGTCTGGGCTGAAACTGTAACACACCACAGATAGCCACAGGGTGGTACAAGGACGGGAGAGGAGTGAGTGGGAAGGGACTGGTTGAATTAGAACAAAAACCACCACAAAAATAAAAATAAATAAAAAAAAGTTATATCCCAATGGATACTTATTCTTTACACTGCAAAAAAAATTTTTTATCAGGGTTAGGCGACGCCAATCCACCACAAAGCCAAATAAACGTGTGGGCTCCTGCACGTCAGCCAGGCATGTAGAAATTACATATGACAATAATATCTACAGAGGCCATACTGTACATATAATGGGAAGACATGTAGTGGCAGCCAATCAAATTGGGTGTGGTATGGAAGGTAGATAGTAACTAGGTCGATAGTATCTAGGTCGAACACTATTGGTCGACAGGGTCTCTAGGTCGATCACTATTGGTCGACATCAGTTTATGGGGGGGGGGGGGGGGTTGTCGGTTTCTTTGTACAGTGACCGGGAACCCCGATTAGTGCACCGTGTCCCCTTGCATGGCGAGCGAACTTCAGGCAAGGTGCCTCGATTCACTACCACTGCGCTTGCACAGGTTACCATTCCCAATCGTAGTCCACGTGGATCGTTAAGTATAAAAAGGTTCAAAAAAAGATAAAGAAAAATCACGAGACACTCATGTCGGCCTTTTGACCTGTCGACCTAGAGACCCTGTCGACCTAGTTACTGCCGACCTAGAGACCAGATCCCAATCAAATTCAGGAGCAAGCTAGATCTTTTTAAAGAGCCATTCAGATACACAGATATGGAGCACATCAGCTGTGCATTTCTAGAACCTGCATTGTACTTTCAGCAGATCTAGTTAGGAAAATAAATACATTTAACTGATACAATGATTAGGACAGGAGACATTTTTACATGTCAACCATCCAAGAAGTCTCCAAATCTAGCAAGAGGGAAGCCTGAGGAGCCTGTGCAGGGCCCACTTGTAAAAAGAACAGGAAATTCAGCTGTTACTGCCGTTTCTTGAAAGCGCAGAGAGGAGCAGAAGAAAAAAACGCAGCTACACTTACTGCTAAATATTGTGGTGCCAGACTGTTAAGTCCTGCCAGGTTCCCCCACACAGAGGCTGCGTTAATCTGCTGCATTTGTTGCTGGAGTTGCTGTGCCATTCGCTTCTGTTCTTTGTCCTTCTGGGTGTCTGCAAACTTGACAACGATCGGAGAGGAGCAACCCTGCAAACAAAACATCGCAATAAGAGCTCGGCAACCTTCTGCTTAAATAAACATGGATTAAACAATGGCCGTTTGTACAAGAACACAACACAGTAAGTTTTGGTTATTTGGGCCTACTCCTGCCACAGAGCTCTATATACGCCAAGGTTATAATAAATTATATGAGAAGTTGCACAGGACTCACCTCCATGGTTTGTGCTTGGTGCATGGCTTTGATTGCCATCTGTGCCATAGACCTGCTTGTAAATGTGATAAATGCACAACCTGCAAAAGGACAGAAGATGACAACCGTTATTAAGCAGCCATTACGGAGACACAAGCAATACATACATGACAGAGGTACAAGCGCTTCCGGCCTATGCTGAGGCTCACCTCTGCTCAACCCGTCAGGTCCCCGCAGGATTCTGCTTTCTTCTATCTGCCCAAACTGAGAGAACATGACCCGGATGTCGTTCTCATTACACTTCTTGGATACCATCCCAATGAACAACTTTCTATCTTCAACAGCTGTGTGGCAAAGTGCGGAATGAGAAGGCGTCCAAAATGGAATGAAGCACAAGTCCAATATTAAAATTTGTCAGTAAAAGTGTTTTGAAGGGTGTCTGATCTGAATGGGCCAGCTGCTATGGGGGCAGGGTACCATTTGTTCTCTGCAGTATCTAAAGCAATTCTTCCGGTTAGCATTTTCCTACTCAATCAATTGTGCACAGAAGGACCGAGAAACTTAACACAAGGCAGTGCTAAAACTGCAGACAGATCTCTTGTGACACTAGATATGCTCTTATAAAGAGAACAGAGAACAAAATGATGCATAGTGAATTCTTTTTGACTTGGGCACAGTCTGCGCTCACAGGAAGGAAACGCAGTGAGCAAGCTGTAGATGACACCTAAGTCAGCCCCCAAGTGTGAAGAGCTCAATCACACCTGTCCAAAGACCCCAGAAAAGCTCTAAGAACTTCTGTCACCTACCATTATTCTTCTCACTGTCAGCTGGCTTCATTTGTATGGGGTGATGCATCTGGAGACAGAACAAGGTAAAACAGGCCAGTTAGAAGCTACCGTTGTCTCCTCTTAAAGCCAAGTGTTTACAGCACATACTCAGACAAGCTTATGCACTGAATTTGTATTGTATCCTAGTCTACTTACTCCAGGAAGAATCTTCATGTTATGCAAAGCGTTCTGTGCTTCTAATGCAGCTTTACGCGAGTAGAAAGTAATAAAACAGCATCCTTCGAAGGGGGTGGGGAAATAAAACAAATCAAAATCACAGAAGACAGATGTTTGTAATAAATCTTTACTATAGGGCTTCCCCACACCATGACAAATCTAACCTAAACATACTGGTTCAACAACTTATGAGCAGACCAGACAGTTTTGGATCCGTCCTGAGCATTAGGCGATATGCCGCCGAGGTGTCCAACGGCTGCGGGGGAAGGGGGGGGTGAAGCTTCTTCGCTCCCCCAGTCCCCATAGCAGTGCATGCTAATGTGGACGAGATTGTCCATATTGGCATGCATGTACAAGCGACCCGGCACCAACGATGAACGAGCGCAGGGACGTGCATCGTTGGTGCCTACACACTGAAAGATATGAACGCTATCTCGTTCATTAATGAACGAGATCGTTCATATCTTTCAGTGATAGCGCCTAAAGTGTAGGGCCTATAACCTTCAAGAGTAGGGACAGTACACCAGATTCCATCAGTATCTAACGGAAGCAACCATGGTAGAGGGAGGTTCACCTTTGCTCTGGGGAGGAGTTTGGCTTCTGTCTCGCAGGACATTAATTTCATAGACTGCACCGTACTGTTCAAACAGTTCCCTCAGCTCTTTTTCTGACCAGCTGCGAGGAACCTGTCCCACAAACATCTTGATGGAATCTGGATCCGGATGGTCTGGATGATCCATGGTTCCGTTCATCTTCTTGGATCTACAAAAACACAAAAAATGGGCAGGTGGTGACTACAATAAAAAAAAAAAAAAGAAGACAAAAAGCACAGACGCAGGATACAAAGTGCATGAGGACAAGAGTAAACGCTTTTCACAAGTGAACAGTACACGGAGAGTTAAAAGCTCCACATTGGGAGTTAATCCGGTGTTATGTACAACATGAACAGAGCGCACACACAGGAATGGAAACGTCAGCACTATCCTGAAAAAAAATATGGCTGCCTCATCGACAAGTTCTGCATTTTATCAGGGCATCAAGCACTCATACCTATGATGACCTCAAAGACAGGTGGAGGTGAGTTTTAGCCGCTCCAAGGTGAAAACACAATAAAATCAGTGACAAAGAGCAGATTCCACAAAAAAGGCACAAAAAACTGAAAGCAGAGATACCTCTCAAATCTACGGCAGGAGAGGGCCCAAAAACACTTACACAGGACTGGAATTCAGAGAGCAATGATCCACCATCATCTCGGGCAGGAAATCAAGTTTAAATGAAGCCATGGTCTGTCTACTTAGCCCCCCTGGAATAAACACAAGCAGACAGAGCTCAACTCCGCCCAGACAATCTCAGAGAACAAATGAAGACACTACAAAGAGCAAGAAAGGAAAAACATAGCACGGCGTCCTGGAGGACAAACACTATGAGGGAGATACGACAAGCGGAGTCCACAATGAACCCAGCATTGGACAAGACAGACAGAATGGACTGGGAGGGCAATAAAAGTTTCTGTTCAATTTGAAAGGGGATGTTACCATGTGAAGGGAGGCTCAGTTCGGGGCACAATAGAAGTGCTGATGCACCAGCTTGTTTTGTGTGTTTTTCCCTGGCGAAGCATTACTGAGTGCAGCATCAGATAAACAGAACGTCAGATCAATAGAGATAGGGGCGAGTGACAGAGCGGAATGAAATAAAACACCCACTTGTTTCAGCCTGGGTGTTGGAAGTGTCACCCAACTACATAACAAGATCTATCCCTCACCTCCAGCTAGTCTGTTTTACCCAGTCTAGAATACCCCATAACAATGCAGGACTTCAGGATATCCTCAGATGAGCACCCTGTCGGTCTTGGCTCACATGGGAGAAGTGACCAGATTTAAAGCCTTCTGTAAAGGTGGTATAAGACTATTACTTTGCACTAATCTAGATCTCTAAGCTGTGCAAAGTCCTTTAAAAATGTAGATGTGTGATGCAGAAGAAACCCAAATTAAAATAAACCCCCACCAGAAAAGGAAAAGCAAGGAATGCCCATAAAATATAACTAGGAAAACAGCCACACATCACTTTGGAGTTTTGGGCAGATGCATGCAAATGACTAATGGGCATATGTATCAAAGCTTGCAGAGATGAACTACTAACCAATCAGCTCCTGCCAATTTACAGGCTGTGGGGAAGATGCACTAAGTGGAGAGATGTATAGGGCCAATCAGCTCCTGTCATTTTTCATACAACCTGTAATATTGCAGTTAGGAGCGGCCCCGCGGGTTGGCAACAATCGTCGCTGTCAGCAGTGCATGCAAACTCGATCTTGACTGTCGTCCAGGAGCTGCATGCACGGCTGCGTGACGTCACTGAGCGATATAATTGGTCATATCGGTCAGTGTGTACGGGCGGCTGCTGACTACCCGGGAGGGGAAACACTAGATAACGTTGTTCACAGAGCGACATCATCTAGTGTGTATGGACCTTTAGACATGTCTGATTGGTTTCTTAGTAGGTACAATACTTTACAAGTTATACGTGTACCACTTTCCATAAATCAGCACTCAATGGGCCAATTTCACTTGGTAATCATTAACAGCAGGTTAAATTTTAACATTTTCTGTATGCACGCTCCTGCTAGATGCGCTATTCAATTATACAATTTATATCCTAGGGGTCGCGCTTTAATTCTGCTTTAAGTATGGGAAAATGACAATGTAAAATTGTCTGATAACACTGGATAATAGTACTAGGTGATGCATCGCGCCCTACGGGTGCTCTTCACACCGTCATAAGGGGCTACGCCCCCTTAACCCTTGCACGCCCTTGTGCCTTGCAATATTTGTATTATATGGAGTATTACCTCCAATTATAATTGTGAGTGTGGTTAAATATTACACGGACAAAGGGCGTACGATGGTTAAGGGGTCGTAGCCCCTTGCAACAGCGTGAACAGCGCACGCAGGGCGATGAATCACCTAGTAGGTGCTGTGGTTGGGGAGTGGCGGGTGCAGGGGAGACGCGGATGGGGGAGCGGGTGCGGGGGGTGCCACGGGTTGGGGAAGGGGGTCCTGGGGGTGGGCAAGAGGCTGATGCTGCGGTGCCGCGAATGCCACGGATAGGGCACAGAGGTACTGCAAGTGGGGGAGGGGCGGATAATGCTTCTCCTCCTGGAAGCAGCTAAGCTTTTACTGCAGCGTCCTATCTACAGTGCAGAGACTTGCTGCAGATGCAGTGGCATACCCTTCAACTGTACCTTTTTGGCAGGTACAGTCCCTTTTTTTTATGGTCTGTACCGATTTTTGGCCCTCCAAACTTCCATTGAATGTATAGGCCACGCCCCCTTTTCGAATTTGTACCGAATTTTGGGTGTAAATTGTTGGAGGGTATGTTGCTGCAGATGCAGTGGGCCTATTTTGGGGTGTGGAGCTGCAGCTCCATCAGCCCCATTGTTAATCCTGCTCTGGGTAGGGATGGCCATCAACCATCGATTATTCAAAATCATTGATGGTCTATGACCGATGGTAACTACTTTTACCATAGATGGGGGAGAACCAGATGGTTTCCCGCCATCGATGGTAAAAAGCTATCAAATATTTGTACTTTTTTTTTATTTTTCCTCTAAGGCAGGGATGGGGACCCTTCGGCCCTCCAGCTGTTGTTGAACTACAGATACCAGCATGTCTTGCTACAATTTTGCTATTTGGTCATGCTAAAACTGTTGCAGGGCATGCTGGGATGTGTAGTTCAACAACAGCTGGAGGGCCGAAGTTTCCCCATCCCTGGTCTAAAGGTAGAGGAAAACAATTGCAGACCAGATTTTAAAGCATACCCATTCTAGGGAATATAAACAATTGGGAAGGTCCAATTAAAAGACCATCACTGCTGTAAGGTGTCAGGGACACTGAGCATAGCTCCGCCGCCAGAAACCCATGAGGCCACGCCCCTGGGCTCTGATTGGCCCGCATCTGCCTCAATGTTAACGTAATGGGGACCATCGATGGGCAAAACCATTGTTGGTTCCCTTACAGATGGTTGCCCATCATCGAGGTTATCCATCGATGGGAACACACAGCAGCCAAAGGGCAGAGCCTCCCATTGGATGTAACCTGTGTGGGAGGGCGTTTCTCACCCAAACAGCTGTGGACTGGGTGTGATAGACCTGCCGCTAACCCAATGAGAGATCCTAGCCACGCCCAGCGTTATACACACAGTCACTCTGGGCTATTATATAGGAGATATAAGACTATTAGTGGTCATAAGCAGAGTATTTGGGGCTCTAACAAGGGGGCAGATGTTTTAAGCCTGGAAAAGTGATAAAGTAGTGATAAGTGGAAGGTGATAACGCACCAGCCAATCACGGGTTTGAAAATGACAGGTAGGAGCTGATTGGCTGGTGCGTTATCAACTTCCACTTATCACTGCTTTATCACTTATGCAGGGTTAATACAAGGTGTCAAATGGTTAAATATCACATTTCTTACTAACTTTGGAAAAATAGGAAACCATGTTTTTCTTAAGCAAATTAAAGACTGATTTTGGGGAACATAAAATGCCTGTAAGGTTTTTATTTGGTTTTATTTCCCCTATGTCATTTTAAGTCCATATACCTGTTCCACATTATTTAACACATTATTCAGTGTGTTATTGCAGACTTTCAACACAAAGATTACATGTAATTAGTACCCAAATTCTGCTATTTAAAAGTGTCTAAGTGCATTATTAATCATGTAGGGGTAGGGAGGGCAGGGCAGAAGTCCTGATATTTGTAACTTAAAATTGGGATTTTCCCCTACAGTTCAGCTGCTCAGTGGCTGAGAACAAAAAGCCAATACTGAATCCCACTGAGAACCTGGTTAACACAGCTTCTTAAATGAGCAGCAAAAAACGTAGCTGGCCACATTACCAGTTTATCGGACTACTGGATTTGGCCAAATGTGTTTACCAGGAATTCTCAATAGAAAGAATAACCACCAGAAAAATTGCTTGGCTAGGCCCATGGCTGCACTTATCGTGGCTTTCTGCTTGCAACCAACTGAGCTAAGCAGGGCTTTGGGGCTAGTCTTGACCTGATCGCTGTATCGCACCTGACAATTAGGCCAGAAGCTACAGTTTAACATGGATAACCTCAGACATTAGTGCAGGAAAGAGTGTCCATCATGGGAAATGAATACAGTAGCTCTTCTCATATAACAATTGAGTCGTCCCTGTAGAACCACTTTCCAAATGTTCCCATCCCCTATAAACATTATAGGGGTAATTCAACTGTTTAAATAAGATTTTACTTACCGGTAAATCTATTTCTCGTAGTCCGTAGTGGATGCTGGGGACTCCGTAAGGACCATGGGGAATAGCGGGCTCCGCAGGAGACTGGGCACTCTAAAGAAAGATTTTGTACTATCTTGTGTGCACTGGCTCCTCCCTCTATGCCCCTCTTCCAGACCTCAGTTAAGGAAACTGTGCCCGGAAGAGCAGACATTATAAGGAAAGGATTTTGGAATCTCGGGTAAGACTCATACCAGCCACATCAATCACACCGTACAACTTGTGATAACCTTACCCAGTTAACAGTATGAACAACAACAGGGCATCTACAGTGGATGCCAACATAACATGACCCATTATTAAGCAATAACTATGTACACGTATTGCAGAAAGTCCGCACTTGGGACGGGCGCCCAGCATCCACTACGGACTACGAGAAATAGATTTACCGGTAAGTAAAATCTTATTTTCCCTGACGTCCTAGTGGATGCTGGGGACTCCGTAAGGACCATGGGGATTATACCAAAGCTCCCAAACGGGCGGGAGAGTGCGGATGACTCTGCAGCACCGAATGGGCAAACTCAAGGTCCCCTTCAGCCAGGGTATCAAACTTGTAGAATTTTGCAAATGTGTTTGAACCCGACCAAGTAGCAGCTCGGCAAAGCTGTAATGCTGAGACCCCTCGGGCAGCCGCCCAAGAAGTGCCCACCTTCCTAGTGGAATGGGCTTTCACTGATTTTGGATGCGGCAACCCAGCCGCAGAATGAGCCTGCTGAATCGTGTTACAGATCCAGCGGGCAACAGTTTGCTTTGAAGCAGGAGCACCCAACTTGTTGGGGGCATATAGGATAAACAGCGAGTCAGTTTTCCGGACTCCAGCCGTTCGGGCTACATAAATCTTCAAAGCCCTGACTACATCTAGTAACCTGGAATCCTCCAAGTCACGAGTAGCCGCAGGCACTACAATAGGTTGGTTCAAATGAAAAGATGACACCACCTTTGGCAGAAATTGGGGACGAGTCCGCAATTCTGCCCTGTCCATATGAAAAACCAGATAGGGGCTTTTACATGACAAAGCCACCAATTCTGACACACGCCTAGCCGAAGCTAATGCCAATAGCATGACCACTTTCCACGTGAGATACTTTAGCTCCACGGTCTTAAGTGGTTCAAACCAGTGGGATTTTAGGAAACCCAACACCACGTTGAGATCCCAAGGTGCCACTGGTGGCACAAAAGGGGGCTGAATATGCAGCACTCCCTTAACAAACGTCTGAACTTCAGGAAGAGACGCCAGTTCCTTTTGAAAGAAAATGGATAGGGCCGAAATCTGGACCTTTATGGATCCCAACTTCAAGCCCATAGTCACTCCAGACTGTAGAAAGTGCAGAAATCTGCCCAGTTGGAATTCCTCTGTAGGGGCCGTCCTGGCCTCACACCAAGCAACATATTTTCGCCATATGCGGTGATAATGCTTTGCTGTCACGTCCTTCCTAGCCTTTATCAGCGTAGGAATAACTTCCTCCGGAATGCCTATTTCCGCTAGGATCCGGCGTTCAACCACCATGCCGTCAAACGCAGCCGCAGTAAGTCTTGGAACAGGCAGGGCCCCTGTTGCAACAGGTCCTGTCTGAGAGGCAGAGGCCATGGGTCCTCTGTGAGCATTTCTTGCAATTCCGGGTACCAAGGTCTTCTTGGCCAATCCGGAACAATGAGTATTGTTCTCACTCCTCTTCTTCTTACGATTCTCAGTACCTTGGGTATGAGAGGAAGAGGAGGGAACACATAGACCGACTGGAACACCCACGGTGTTACCAGGGCGTCCACAGCTATCGCCTGAGGGTCTCTTGACCTGGCGCAATACCGTTGCAGCTTTTTGTTGAGACGGGACGCCATCATGTCTACCTGTGGCAGTTCCCATCGATTCGTAATCTGAATGAAGACTTCTTGATGAAGTCCCCACTCTCCCGGGTGGAGGTCGTGTCTGCTGAGGAAGTCTGCTTCCCAGTTGTCCACTCCCGGAATGAACACTGCTGACAGTGCTTGTACGTGATTCTCCGCCCACCGAAGAATCCTGGTGGCTTCCGCCATCGCGACTCTGCTTCTTGTGCCGCCCTGGCGGTTTACATGAGCCACCGTGGTGATGTTGTCTGACTGAATCAGCACCGGTTGGTTGCGAAGCAGGGGCTCCGCTTGACTCAGGGCGTTGAATATGGCCCTTAGTTCCAGGATATTTATGTGCAGACAAGTTTCCTGACTTGACCACAACCCTTGGAAGTTTCTTCCCTGAGTGACTGCCCCCCACCCTCGGAGGCTCGCATCTGTGGTCACCAGGACCCAGTCCTGTATGCCGAATCTGCGGCCCTCGAGAAGGTGAGCACTCTGTAGCCACCACAGAAGAGACACCCTGGCCCTGGGGGACAGGGTGATCAGCCGATGCATCTGAAGATGCGATCCGGACCATTTGTCCAACAGATCCCATTGAAAGATCCTCGCATGGAACCTGCCAAAGGGAATGGCTTCGTACGATGCCACCATCTTTCCCAGGACTCGCGTGCAGTGATGCACCGACACCTGTTTCGGTTTTAAGAGGTCTCTGACTAGTGTCACAAGCTCTTGAGCCTTCTCCGTCGGGAGAAACACCTTCTTCTGGTCTGTGTCCAAAATCATGCCCAGAAAGGGCAGACGCGTCGTAGGAATCAGCTGCGACTTTGGGATATTCAGAATCCAGCCATGCTGTTGCAACACTTTCTGTGAGTGCGCCACGCTGATCTGCAACTGCTCCCTCGACCTCGCCTTTATGAGGAGATCGTCCAAGTATGGGATAGCTGTGACTCCTTGCTTTCTCAGGATCACCATCATTTCTGCCATTACCTTGGTAAATATTCTCGGTGCCGTGGACAGGCCAAACGGCAACATCTGGAATTGGTAATGACAGTCCTGTACCACAAATCTGAGGCACTCCTGATGAGGTGGATAAATGGGGACATGCAAGTAAGCATCCTTGATGTCCAGAGACACCATAAAATCCCCCTCTTCCAGGCTTGCAATGACCGCTCTGAGCGATTCCATTTTGAACTTGAATCTTTTCAGATAAATGTTCAGGGACTTTAAATTTAATATAGGTCTGACCGAACCGTCCGGTTTCGGTACCACAAACATTGTGGAATAGTATCCCTTCCCCTGTTGAAGAAGGGGAACCTTTACCACCACCTGTTGGAGAAATAGCTTGTGAATTGCCGCTACCACTACTTCCCTTTCTATGGGGGAAGCTGGCAGGGCCGATTTTAGGTAACGTTGAGGGGGTATCACCTCGAATTCCAGCTTGTATCCCTGAGACACAATCTGTATAGCCCAGGGATCCACCTGTGAGCGAACCCACTGGTGGCTGAAATGTCGGAGACGCGCCCCCACCGCTCCTGGCTCCACCCGTGGAGCCCCATCGTCATGCGGTGGATTTAGTGGAAGCCGGGGAGAACTTCTGTTCCTGGGAACTAGCTGTAAGGTGCAGCTTTTTTCCTCTGCCCCTGCCTCTAGCAAGAAAGGAAGCACCTCTGACATTCTTGCTTCTTTTTGCGCGAAAGGACTGCATTTGGTAATACGGTGCTTTCTTCGGTTGTGAGGGAATATATGGCAAAAAGTTAGACTTCCCAGCAGTAGCTGTGGAAACCAGGTCCGAGAGACCGTCCCCAAACAATTCCTCACCCTTGTAAGGTAACACTTCCATGTGTTTTTTGGAGTCGGCATCACCTGTCCACTGCTGAGTCCACAGTACCCTCCTGGCAGAAATTGACATTGCATTAATTCTAGAGCCCAGTAGGCAAATGTCCCTCTGGGCATCCCTCATATATAGGACAGTGTCTTTTATATGCCCCAGGGTCAGCATAATGGTATCCCTGTCTAAGGTATCCATTTCCTCAGACAGATTATCTGTCCACGCTGCTACAGCACTACACATCCACGCCGATGCAATTGCCGGCCTCAGTAGAGTCCCTGAATGTGTATAAACAGATTTCAGGATACTTTCCTGCTTTCTATCTGCAGAATCCTTTAGGGTGGCCGTATCCTGCGACGGCAGGGCCACCTTCTTAGATAAGCGTGTCAGAGCTTTACCTACCCTAGGGGAGGATTACCAGCGCACCCTGTCCTCTGGCGGGAAAGGGTACACCATAAGCAACCTTTTGGAAATCAGGACTTTCTTATCTGGGGAATCCCACGCTCTTTCACATAACTCATTTAACTCATGTGAAGGGGGAAAAGTCACCTCTTGCTTTTTCTCCCCATACATATAAACCCTCTTGTCAGGGACAGGGTTTACCTCTGATATGTGTAAAAATAAGAATTTACTCACCGGTAATTCTATTTCTCGTAGTCCGTAGTGGATGCTGGAAACTCCGTAAGGTCCATGGGGAATAGACGGGCTACGCAGGAGACTGGGCACTCTAAAAGAAAGATTAGGTACTATCTGGTGTGCACTGGCTCCTCCCTCTATGCCCCTCCTCCAGACCTCAGTTAAGGAAACTGTGCCCGGAAGAGCGGACACAACAAGGAAAGGATTTGGAATCCAGGGTAAGACTCATACCAGCCACACCAATCACACTGTACAACTTGTGATAACCATACCCAGTTAACAGTATGAACAACAACTGAGCCTCAGTAACAGATGGCTCATAACAATAACCCTTTAGTTAAGCAATAACTATCTACATGTATTGCAGAGAGTCCGCACTTGGGACGGGCGCCCAGCATCCACTACGGACTACGTGAAATAGAATTACCGGTGAGTAAATTCTTATTTTCTCTGACGTCCTAGTGGATGCTGGGAACTCTGTAAGGACCATGGGGATTATACCAAAGCTCCCAAACGGGCGGGAGAGTGCGGATGACTCTGCAGCACCGAATGAGCAAAGGCAAGGTCCTCCTCAGCCAGGGTATCAAACTTGTAGAACTTAGCAAATGTGTTTGAACCCGACCAAGTAGCAGCTCGGCAAAGCTGTAAAGCCGAGACCCCTCGGGCAGCCGCCCAAGAGCCCACCTTCCTTGTGGAATGGGCTTTTACTGATTTAGGATGCGGTAACCCTGCCGCAGAATGAGCTTGCTGAATCGTGTTACAGATCCAGCGCGCAATAGTTTGCTTTGAAGCCGGAGCACCCAGTTTGTTGGGTGCATGCAGGATAAACAGCGAGTCAGTTTTCCTGACTCCAGCCTTCCTAGCTACATAGATTTTCAAAACCCTGACTACATCAAGTAACCTGGAGTCCTCCAAGTCCCGAGTAGCCGCAGGCACCACAATAGGCTGGTTCAAATGAAACGCTGATACCATCTTAGGGAGAAATTGGGGACGAGTCCTCAACGCTGCCCTGTCCATATGAAAGATCAGATATGGGCTTTTACATGACAAAGCCGCCAATTCTGACACACGCCTAGCTGAAGCTAAGGCCAACAGCATGACCACCTTCCATGTGAGATACTTTAGCTCCACGGTCTTAAGTGGCTCAAACCAGTGTGATTTCAGGAAATCCAACACAACGTTAAGATCCCAAGGTGCCACTGGAGGCACAAAAGGGGGCTGAATATGCAGCACTCCCTTAACAAACGTCTGAACTTCAGGCAGTGAAGCCAGTTCTTTTTGAAAGAAAATAGATAGGGCCGAAATCTGGACCTTTATGGACCCCAATTTTAGGCCCATAGTCACCCCTGACTGTAGGAAGTGCAGAAATCGACCCAGCTGGAATTCCTCTGTTGGGGCCGTCCTGGCCTCACACCAAGCAACATATTTCCGCCATATGCGGTGATAATGCTTTGCTGTCACATCCTTCCTAGCTTTTATCAGCGTAGGAATCACTTCATCCGGAATGCCCTTTTCCGTTAGGATCCGGCGTTCAACCGCCATGCCGTCAAACGCAGCCGCGGTAAGTCTTGGAACAGACAGGGCCCCTGCTGTAACAGGTCCTGTCTGAGAGGCAGAGGCCATGGGTCCTCTGAGATCATTTCTTGTAGTTCTGGGTACCAAGTTCTTCTTGGCCAATCCGGAACGATGAGTATAGTTCTTACTCCTCTCTTTCTTACTATCCTCTGTACCTTGGGTAGGAGAGGAAGAGGAGGGAACACATAGACCGACTGGTACACCCACGGTGTCACTAGTGCGTCCACAGCTATCGCCTGAGGGTCCCGTGACCTGGCGCAATATTTTTTTTTTTTAGCTTTTTGTTGAGGCGGGACGCCATCATGTCCACCTGTGGCAGTTCCCAACGATTAACAATCTGTGTGAAGACTTCTTGATGAGGTCCCCACTCTCCCGGGTGGAGGTCGTGCCTGCTGAGGAAGTCTGCTTCCCAGTTGTCCACTCTCGGAATGAACACTGCTGACAGTGCTAGCACGTGATTCTCCGCCCATCGAAGAATCCTTGTGGCTTCTGCATCCTGCTTCTTGTGCCGCCCTGGCGGTTTACATGGGCGACCGCCGTGATGTTGTCTGACTGAATCAGTACTGATTGGTTTTGAAGCAGGGGCTCTGCTTGACTCAGGGCGTTGTAGATGGCCCTTAGTTCCAATATATTTATGTGTAGAGAAGTCTCCAGACTTGACCACTGTCCTTGGAAGTTTCTTCCCTGAGTGACTGCCCCCCATCCTCGGAGGCTTGCATCCGTGGTCACCAGGACCCAGTCCTGTATGCCGAACCTGCGTCCCTCGAGAAGATGAGCACTCTGCAGCCACCACAGCAGAAACACCCTGGCCCTTGGGGACAGGGTGATCAACCGATGCATCTGAAGATGCGATCCGGACCATTTGTCCAACAGATCCCACTGAAAGATCCTTGCATGGAACCTGCCGAAGGGAATTGCTTCGTAAGAAGCCACCATCTTTCCCAGGACTCGCGTGCAGTGATGCACCGACACCTGTTTTGGTTTCAGGAGGTCCCTGACCAGAGATGACAATTCCTGGGCCTTCTCCTCCGGGAGAAACACCTTCTTCTGTTCTGTGTCCAGAATCATTCCCAGGAAAAGCAGACGCGTCGTAGGAATCAGCTGCGACTTTGGGATATTCAGAATCCGGCCGTGCCGTTGCAACACTTCCTGAGAGAGTGCTACGCTGACCAACAACTGCTCTTTGGACCTCGCCTTTATGAGGAGATCGTCCAAGTACGGAATAATTATAACTCCCTTTCTTCGAAGGAGTATCATCATTTCGGCCATTACCTTGGTAAATATTCTCGGAGCCGTGGAGAGACAAAACGGCAACGTCTGGAATTGGTAATGACAGTTCTGTACCACAAACCTGAGGTACTCCTGGTGAGGTGGGCAAATGGGGACATGCAAGCAAGCATCCTTGATGTCCAGCGACACCATAAAATCCCCCTCTTCCAGGCTTGCAATAACCGCCCTGAGCGATTCCATTTTGAACTTGAACTTTTTTATATAAGTGTTCAAGGATTTTAAATTTAGAATGGGTCTCACCGAACCGTCCGGTTTCGGTACCACAAACATTGTGGAATAGTAACCCCTTCCCTGTTGAAAGAGGGGGACCTTGATTATCACCTGCTGGAGGTACAGCTTGTGAATTGCCGCCAGTACTATCTCCCTTACCCTGGGAGGAGCTGGGAAGGCTGATTTGAGGTAACGGCGAGGGGGAGTCGCCTCGAACTCCAGCTTGTATCCCTGAGATACAATTTGTACAGCCCAGAGATCCACTTGTGAGCGAACCCACTGGTTGCTGAAGTCTCGGAGACGCGCCCCCACCGCACCTGGCTCCGCCAGTGGAGCCCCAACGTCATGCGGTGGACTTAGTGGAAGCAGGGGAGGATTTTTGTTCCTGGGAACTGGCTGCCTGGTGCAGCTTCTTTCCTCTACCCCTGCCTCTGGCCAGAAAGGATGCGCCTCTGACCCGCTTGCCTTTCTGAGGCCGAAAGGACTGCATTTGATAATACGGTGCTTTCTTAGGCTGTGAGGGAACCTGAGGTAAAAAAGTCGACTTCCCAGAAACGGACATTGCATTAATTCTAGATGCCAGCAGGCAAATGTACCTCTGGGCATCCCGCATATATAAGACGACGTCTTTTATATGTTCCATGGTTAGCAAAATAGTATCCCTGTCGAGGGAATCAATGTTGTCTGACAGGGTATCAGTCCATGCTGCTGCAGCACTACACATCCAGGCTGAAGCAATAGCAGGTCTCAGTATAGTACCAGAGTGTGTATACACAGACTTCAGGATAGCTTCCTGCTTTCTATCCGCAGGCTCCTTTAGGGCGGCCGTATCCTGAGACGGCAGGGCCACCCTTTAGATAAGCGTGTGAGCGCCTTGTCCACCCTAGGGGATGTTTCCCAACGTAACCTATCCGTTGGCGGGAAAGGGTACGCCATCAGTAACCTCTTAGAAATCACTAGTTTCTTATCAGGGGAACTCCACGCTTCTTCACACAAATCATTTAATTCATCAGATGGGGGAAAAGTCACTGGCTGCTTTTTCTCCCCAAACATAATACCCCTCTTGGTGGTAACCAGATTAACGTCAGAAATGTGCAATACATCTTTCATTGCAGTAATCATGCATCGGATGGCCTTTGTAGACTGTACATTTGTCTCATCCTCATCTACACTGGAGTCAGACTCCGTGTCGACATCTGTGTTTACCATCTGAGCCAGAGGGCGTTTATGAGCCCCTGATGGTCTCCGAGACGCCTGGGCAGGCACAGGCTGAGATCCCGGCTGTCCCAAAGCTGCTGCGTCATCGAACCTTTTATGTAAGGAGTTGACACTGTCGGTTAAGACCTTCCACATATCCATCCAATCAGGTGTCGGCCCCGTCAGGGGCGACACCACACTAATCTGCCCCTGCTCCGCCTCCACGTAACCCTCCTCATCAAACATGTCGACACAGCCGTACCGACACCGCACACACACAAGGAATGCTCTGACTGAGGACAGGACCCCACAAAGTCCTTTGGGGAGACAGAGAGAGAGTATGCCAGCACACACCACAGCGCTATATAACACAGGGATGTACACTATAATAAGTGATTTTTCCCAATAGCTGCTTACTTATCTTATTTGCGCCTAAATTTAAGTGCCCCCCCTCTCTTTTTTACCCTTCTTGTATCCAGATACTGCAGGGGAGAGCCTGGGGAGCTGCTTCCAGCGGAGCTGTGAAGGGAAAATGGCGCTGGTGTGCTGAGGAAGAAGGCCCCGCCCCCTCAGCGGCGGGCTTCTGTCCCGCGTTGTGTGTGACTTAATGGCGGGGGTTTGCACACATATACAGTGCCAGACTGTATTATGTGTATAATTTGTGCCAAAAGGTATTATAATTGCTGCCCAGGGCGCCCCCCCCAAGCACCCTGCAGTGACCGGAGTGTGTGGTGTGCTGTGGGAGCAATGGCGCACAGCTGCAGTGCTGTGCGCTACCTTAATGAAGACAGGAGTCTTCAGCCGCCGTTTTCGTCGTTCTCTTCTGTCTTCTGGCTCTGCAAGGGGGACGGCGGTGCGGCTCCGGGAACGGACGATCGAGGTCAGGCCCTGTGTTCGAACCCTCTAGAGCTAATGGTGTCCAGTAGCCTAAGAAGCACAAGCTAGCTGCAAGCAGGTAGGTTTGCTTCTCTCCCCTCAGTCCCACGTAGCAGTGAGTCTGTTGCCAGCAGATCTCACTGAAAATAAAAAACCTAACACTTTCTTTTCTAGCAAGCTCAGGAGAGCCCACTAGGTGCATCCAGCTCTGGCCGGGCACAGATTCTAACTGAGGTCTGGAGGAGGGGCATAGAGGGAGGAGCCAGTGCACACCAGATAGTACCTAATCTTTCTTTTAGAGTGCCCAGTCTCCTGCGGAGCCTGTCTATTCCCCATGGTCCTTACGGAGTTCCCAGCATCCACTAGGACGTCAGAGAAATATCCTTCATCGCTATAATCATGTAACGTATAGCTTTTGTCATTTTTGGTTGCAATTTTGCATCATCGTCGTCGACACTGGAGTCAGAATCCGTGTCGACATCTGTGACAACCATTTTGGATAGTGGGCGCTTTTGAGACCCTGAGGGCCTCTGCGCTGTAGGATCAGGCATGGGTTGAGACCCTGACTGGTCCGAGGTATCAGCTTTATCCAACCTTTTATGTAAGGAGTTTACATTATTATTTAACACCTACCACATATCCATCCAAACAAATATAGAGAACTAGAAAGACGGTTGTTGAGTTGGGTGCACAATATCAATAAATTGGATTGATTATCAAGATAAAACGTAACTTTTATTACTTATGTTAATATTCAGAAGGTCCTTATCGTGGGACACATACAGCAAAATATAGAGGTTAAAAACATGACATATACAAACACATAGGTGATATAGAAGAAAAAAAAGATGTGAGACAGTTTCTTAAAAAGTGGGATCACCACAATAACTCCTGCAACAAGTATAATTATTTATGTGTGAGACAATAGCCACTCAGGATACAGACTGAATGGTGTTTGTCTGTTCTAGATATATTTGATGTCGTATAGGACGATTAAGTATAGCCACAGACAGTGGGGTATTTCCAATGGGACACTGCCTCTGGTGCGTGTATACGATAGAATGTATAGTACAATTAGAGCCTCTTGCCCACCTAGTAGTAAAATGCAAGTGGGTTACTCTTGAATAGAAAGCATAGACTGCAATGGTACTAGTAGTGAAATCATAAAGAATGTTGTGCCACTAGTGCCCTATAATGCAGTATATAATGTGTCTCCCCACGAATAGCCAGTGGGTGGATCAGTAATACTATGAGTATAGATGCTTGTCAAGAGTTGACACTAGTGGGTTCTAGTATACTCACACTGTATTCATGTGTGGTATACTCACACAGATAATGCACGCTAATATGTCTTAGAAATAAGATATATAGATAGATTAATGAAAATCTGTGTGGATATTGAACATCCCCCCTTATGGTAACTCCAGGGTAGTCAGAATTGTACCCCTTATATTGATGGAGTCAGAGAGGTGTACTGAGACACTACAGAAATGGTTGTATATAAATAGAGGCACAGAGTGAATATGTTTCAGTCCACACTTGTTTAAAGGTGAAGGAAAAAATGTTACAAAGTGTCCTAGGACTGATATGGCAAAAGAGCAACACTTGTTGCAATATCAATTCATGTAGTGGAAAGAGGGTTTACAGGGATGTTGCTTCACTGATGTGTGTGGTATTAATGAATCACACACTCTGTATTAAAATACACTCTTATCATTGCGGATCATACGCATGTGCACCTTTAAAAAGGTAAAACGTTTACATTTATTGGATATATATCTGTGTGCTCAATATAATGAAGTCCACTGCGGGAATCCAAAATGCTCATGGAGAAAAAATAAGATTTTACTCACCGGTAATTCTATTTCTCGTAGTCCGTAGTGGATGCTGGGAACTCCGTAAGGACCATGGGGAATAGACGGGCTCCGCAGGAGACTGGGCACTCTAAAAGAAAAATTAGGTACTATCTGGTGTGCACTGGCTCCTCCCTCTATGCCCCTCCTCCAGACCTCAGTTAGGATACTGTGCCCGGAAGAGCTGACACAATAAGGAAGGATTTTGAATCCCGGGGTAAGACTCAAATCCAGCCACACCAATCACACCGTATAACTCGTGATACTATACCCAGTTAACAGTATGAAATATAACCGAGCCTCTCAACAGATGGCTCAACAATAACCCTTTAGTTAGGCAATAACTATATACAAGTATTGCAGACAATCCGCACTTGGGATGGGCGCCCAGCATCCACTACGGACTACGAGAAATAGATTTACCGGTGAGTAAAATCTTATTTTCTCTGACGTCCTAGTGGATGCTGGGAACTCCGTAAGGACCATGGAGATTATACCAAAGCTCCCAAACGGGCGGGAGAGTGCGGATGACTCTGCAGCACCGAATGAGAGAACTCAAGGTCCTCCTCAGCCAGGGTATCAAATTTGTAGAATTTAGCAAACGTGTTTGCCCCTGATCAAGTTGTAGCTCGGCAAAGTTGTAAAGCCGAGACCCCTCGGGCAGCCGCCCAAGATGAGCCCACTTTCCTCGTGGAATGGGCTGTTACTGATTTAGGATGCGGCAATCCAGCCGCAGAATGCTCCAGCTGAATTGTGCTACAAATTCAGCGAGCAATAGTCTGCTTAGAAGCAGGAGCACCTATTTTGTTGGGTGCCTTCAGGATAAAAAACGAGTCAGTTTTCCTGACTCCAGCCGTCCTGGAAATATAAATTTTTAAGGCCCTGACTACGTCCAGTAACTTGGAATCTTCCAAGTCCCTAGTAGCCGCAGGCACTACAATAGGTTGGTTCAAGTGAAAAGCTGATACCACCTTAGGGAGAAACTGGGGACGAGTCCTCAATTCTGCCCTATCCATATGGAAAATCAGATAAGGGCTTTTACATGACAAAGCCGCCAATTCTGACACACGCCTGGCCGAAGCCAAGGCCAATAACATGACCACTTTCCACGTGAGATATTTCAAATCCACAGTTTTAAGTGGCTCAAACCAATGTGATTTTAAGAAACTCAACACCACGTTGAGATCCCAAGGTGCCACAGAAGGCACAAAAAAAAGGGGCTGAATATGTAGCACTCCCTTTACAACTGTCTGAACTCCAGGCAGTGAAGCCAGTTCTTTCTGGAAGAAAATCGACAGAGCCGAAATCTGGACCTTAATGGAACCCAATTTTAGGCCCATAGTCACTCCTGACTGTAGGAAGTGCAGAAAACGACCCAGCTGAAATTCCTCTGTTGGGGCCTTCCTGGCCTCACACCACGCAACATATTTTCGCCAAATACGGTGATAATGGTTTGCGGTTACTTCTTTCCTGGCTTTTATCAGCATAGGAATGACTTCCTCCGGAATGCCCTGTTGCTTTAGGATCCGGAATTCAACCGCCATGCCGTCCAACGCAGCCGCGGTAAGTCTTGGAACAGACAGGGCCCCTGCTGTAGCAGATCCTGTCTGAGCGGTAGAGGCCATGGGTCCTCTGATATTATTTCTTGAAGTTCTGGGTACCAAGCTCTTCTTGGCCCATCCGGAACCACGAGTATCGTTCTTACTCCTCGTTTTCTTATTATTCTCAGTACCTTTGGTATGAGAGGCAGAGGAGGGAATACATAAACCGACTGGTACACCCAAGGTGTCACTAGAGCATCCACAGCTATTGCCTGAGGGTCCCTTGACCTGGCGCAATATCTAGTTTTTTGTTTAGGCGGGACGCCATCATGTCCACCTGTGGCCTTTCCCAACGGTTTACCAACAGTTGGAAGACTTCTGGATGAAGTCCCCACTCTCCCGGGTGTCGGTCGTGTCTGCTGAGGAAGTCTGCTTCCCAGTTGTCCACTCCCGGAATGAACACTGCTGACAGTGCTAAGACGTGATTTTCCGCCCATCGGAAAATCCTTGTGGCTTCTGCCATCGCCATCCTGCTTCTTGTGCCGCCCTGTCGGTTTACATGGGCGACTGCAGTGATGTTGTCTGATTGGATCAGTACCGGCTGGTTTTGAAGCAGAGGCCTTGCCAGACTTAGGGCATTGTAAATGGCCCTCAGTTCCAGAATATTTATGTGTAGGGACGACTCCTGACTTGACCAAAGTCCTTGGAAATTTCTTCCCTGTGTGACTGCCCCCCAGCCTCGAAGGCTGGCATCCGTGGTTACCAGGACCCAGTCTTGTATGCCGAATCTGCGGCCCTCTTGAAGATGAGCACTCTGCAGCCACCACAGTAGAGATACCCTGGTCCTTGGAGACAGGGTTATCAGCCGATGCATCTGAAGATGCGATTCCAACCACTTGTCCTAGAGGTCCCACTGAAAGGTTCTTGCATGGAACCTGCCGAATGGAATTTTGCTTCGTAAGAAGCTACCATTTTTCCCAGGACTCGTGTGCAGTGATGCACCGATACCTGTTTTGGTTTCAGGAGGTCTCTGACTAGAGATGACAGCTCCTTGGCTTTCTCCTGCGGGAGAAACACTTTTTTCTGTTCTGTGTCCAGAACCATCCCCAGGAACAGCAGGCGTGTGGTAGGAACCAGCTGTGACTTTGGAATGTATAGAATCCATCCGTGCTGTTGTAGCACTTCCCGAGATAGTGCTACTCCGACCAACAACTGCTCCATGGACCTCGCCTTTATAAGGAGATCGTCCAAGTACGGGATAATTAAAAACTCCCTTTTTTCGAAGGAGTATCATCATTTCTGCCATTACCTTGGTAAAGACCCTCTGTGCCGTGGACAGTCCAAACGGCAGTGTTTGGAATTGGTAATGGCAATCCTGTACCACAAATCTGAGGTACTCCTGGTGAGGATGGTAAATGGGGACATGTAGGTAAGCATCCTTGATGTCCAGGGATACCATGTAATCCCCCTCCTCCAGGCTTGCAATAACCGCCCTGAGCGATTCCATCTTGAACTTGAATTTTTTTATGTATGTGTTCAAGGACTTCAAATTTAAAATGGGTCTCACCGAACCGTCCGGTTTCGGTACCACAAACAGTGTGGAATAGTAACCCCGTCCTTGTTGAAGTAGGGGCACCTTGATTATCACCTGCTGGGAATACAGCTTGTGAATTGCCTCTAGCACAGCCTCCCTGCCTGAGGGAGTTGTCGGCAAGGCAGATTTGAGGAAACGGCGGGGGGGAGACGCCTCGAATTCCAGCCTGTACCCCTGAGATACTACTTGAAGGATCCAGGGATCCACCTGTGAGCGAGCCCACTGATCGCTGAAATTTTTGAGGCGGCCCCCCACCGTACCTGGCTACGCCTGTGAAGCCCCCGCGTCATGCGGTGGACTCAGAGGAAGCGGGGGAAGAATTTTGATTCTGGGAACTGGCTGACTGGTGCAGCGTTTTCCCTCTTCCCTGTGTAGAAAGGAAGCGCCTTTGACCCGCTTGCTTTTCTGAAGCCGAAAGGACTGTACCTGATAATAATAAGATTTTACTTACCGATAAATCTATTTCTCGTAGTCCGTAGTGGATGCTGGGACTCCGTAAGGAACATGGGGAATAGCGGCTCCGCAGGAGACAGGGCACAAGAATAAAAGCTTTAGGATCAGGTGGTGTGCACTGGCTCCTCCCCCTATGACCCTCCTCCAAGCCTCAGTTAGGATACTGTGCCCGGACGAGCGTACATAATAAGGAAGGATATTGAATCCCGGGTAAGACTCATACCAGCCACACCAATCACACCGTACAACTTGTGATCTGAACCCAGTTAACAGTATGATAACAACGAAGGAGCCTCTGAAAAGATGGCTCCCAACAACAACAATAACCCGATTTAGTTAACAATAACTATGTACAAGTATTGCAGACAATCCGCACTTGGGATGGGCGCCCAGCATCCACTACGGACTACGAGAAATAGATTTATCGGTAAGTAAACTCTTATTTTCTCTGACGTCCTAGTGGATGCTGAGACTCCGTAAGGACCATGGGGATTATACCAAAGCTCCCAAACGGGCGGGAGAGTGCGGATGACTCTGCAGCACCGAATGAGAGAACTCCAGGTCCTCCTCAGCCAGGGTATCAAATTTGTAGAATTTAGCAAACGTGTTTGCCCCTGACCAAGTAGCTGCTCGGCAAAGTTGTAAAGCCGAGACCCCTCGGGCAGCCGCCCAAGATGAACCCACTTTCCTTGTGGAATGGGCTTTTACAGATTTTGGCTGTGGCAGGCTTGCCACAGAATGTGCAAGCTGAATTGTACTACAAATCCAACGAGCAATCGTCTGCTTAGAAGCAGGAGCACCCAGCTTGTTGGGTGCATACAGGATAAACAGCGAGTCAGATTTTCTGACTCCAGCCGTCCTGGAAACATATTTTCAGGGCCCTGACAACGTCAAGTAACTTGGAGTCCTCCAAGTCCCTAGTAGCCGCAGGTACCACAATCGGTTGGTTCATGTGAAAAGCAGAAACCACCTTAGGGAGAAATTGAGGACGAGTCACCAATTCTGCCCTGTCAGAATGAAAAATTAAGTAAGGGCTTTTATATGATAAAGCCGCCAATTCTGACACACGCCTGGCTGAAGCCAGGGCTAACAGCATCGTCACCTTCCATGTGAGATATTTTAAGTCCACAGTGGTGAGTGGTTCAAACCAATGTGACTTTAGGAACCTCAAAACAACATTGAGATCCCAAGGTGCCACTGGAGGCACAAAAGGAGGTTGTATATGCAGTACCCCTTTTACAAATGTCTGAACTTAAGGCACTGAAGCCAGTTCTTTCTGGAAGAAAATCGACAGGGCCGAAATTTGAACCTTAATGGACCCTAATTTTAGGCCCATAGACAGTCCTGTTTGCAGGAAATGGAGGAAACGACCCAGTTGAAATTCCTCTGTAGGGGCCTTCTTGGCCTCACACCACGCAACATATTTTCGCCAAATGCGGTGATAATGTTTTGCGGTTACATCCTTCCTGGCTTTGACCAGGGTAGGGATAACTTCATCTGGAATGCCTTTTTCCTTCAGGATCCGGCGTTCAACCGCCATGCCGTCAAACGCAGCCGCGGTAAGTCTTGGAACAGACCAGGCCCCTGCTGGAGCAGGTCCTTTCTTAGAGGTAGAGGCCACGGGTCTTCCGTGAGCATCTCTTGAAGTTCCGGGTACCAAGTCCTTCTTGGCCAATCCGGAACCACGAGTATCGTTCTTACTCCTCTCCTTCTTATGATTCTCAGTACTTTTGGTATGAGAGGCAGAGGAGGGAACACATACACTGACTGGTACACCCACGGTGTTACCAGAGCGTCCACCGCTATTGCCTGAGGGTCCCTTGACCTGGCGCAATATCTGTCTAGTTTTTTGTTTAGACGGGACGCCATCATGTCCCCCTTTGGTTTTTCCCAACGGTTTACAATCAGGTGGAAGACTTCTGGGTGAAGTCCCCACTCTCCCGGGTGAATGTCGTGTCTGTTGAGGAAGTCTGCTTCCCAGTTGTCCACTCCCGGAATGAACACTGCTGACAGTGCTATCACATGATTTTCCGCCCAGCGAAGAATCCTTGCAGCTTCTGCCATTGCCCTCCTGCTTCTCGTGCCGCCCTGTCTGTTTACGTGGGCGACTGACGTGATGTTGTCCGATTGGATCAATACCGCCTGACCCTGAAGCAGGGGTTTCGCTTGACTTAGGGCATTGTAAATGGCCCTTAGTTCCAGAATGTTTATATGAAGAGATGTTTCCATACTTGACCACAAGCCCTGGAAATTTCTTCCCTGTGTGACTGCTCCCCAGCCTCTCAGGCTGGCGTCCGTGGTCACCAGGACCCAATCTTGAATGCCAAATCTGCGGCCCTCTAGTAGATGAGCACTCTGCAGCCACCACAGAAGAGACACCCTTGTCCTTGGCGACAGGGTTATCCGCTGATGCATCTGAAGATGCGATCCGGACCATTTGTCCAGTAGATCCCACTGAAACGTTCTTGCATGGAATCTTCCGAATGGAATTTCTTCGTAAGAATCCACCATTTTTCCCAGGACCCTCGTGAACTGATGCACTGACACCTGGCCTGGTTTTAGGAGGTTCCTGACTAGCTCGGATAACTCCCTGGCCTTCTCCTCCGGGAGAAACACCTTTTTCTGGACTGTGTCCAGAATCATTCCTAGGAACAGTAGACGTGTCGTTGGAATCAGCTGCGATTTTGGAATATTTAGGATCCACCCGTGCTGACGTAACACTACCTGAGATAGTGCTACTCCGACTTCTAACTGTTCCCTGGACCTTGCCCTTATCAGGAGATCGTCCAAGTAAGGGATAATTAAGATGCCTTTTCTTCGAAGAAGAATCATCATTTCGGCCATTACCTTGGTAAAGACCCGAGGTGCCGTGGACAACCCAAACGGCAGCGTCTGAAACTGATAATGACAGTTTTGTACTACAAACCTGAGGTACCCTTGGTGAGAAGGGTATATTGGGACGTGGAGATAAGCATCTGTGATGTCCAGAGACACCATATAGTCCCCTTCTTCCAGGTTTGCTATCACTGCTCTGAGTGACTCCATCTTGAATTTGAACCTTTTTATGTAAGTGTTCAAGGATTTCAGATTTAAAATTGGTCTCACCGAGCCGTCCGGCTTCGGTACCACAAATATCGTGGAATAATACCCCTTTCCTTGTTGTAGGAGGGGTACCTTGATTATCACCTACTGGGAATACAGCTTGTGAATGGCATCCAAAACTGCCTCCCTGTCGGAGGGAGACTTTGGTAGAGCAGACTTCAGGAACCGGCGAGGGGGAAACGCCTCGAACTCCAGTTTGTACCCCTGCGATACTACCTGTAGAATCCAGGGGTCCACTTGCGAGTGAGCCCACTGCGCGTTGAAATCCTTGAGACGTGCCCCCACCGTGTCCGAGTCTGCTTGTAAAGCCCCAGCGTCATGCTGAAGACTTGGCAGAAGCAGGGGAGGGCTTCTGCTCCTGGGAAGCGGCTGCATGGTGCAGTCTTTTTCCTCTTCCTCTGCCCCGGGGCAGAAATGAGTGGCCTTTTGCTCGCTTGTACTTATGGGAACGAAAGGACTGAGTTTGAAAAGACGGTGTCTTTTTCTGCTGATGTGGGGTGACCTGGGGTAAAAAGGTGGACTTTCCAGCCGTTGCCACCAGGTCCGATAGACCAGCCCCAAATAACTCCTCCCCTTTATACGGCAATACTTCCATATGTCGTTTGGAATCCGCATCCCCTGACCACTGTCGCGTCCATAACGCTCTTCTGGCAGAAATGGACATAGCACTTACTCTTGATGCCAGGGTGCAAATATCCCTCTGTGCATCACGCATATATAAAAATGCATCCTTCAAATGCTCTATAGTTAGCAATATATTGTCCCTGTCCAGGGTATCAATATTTTCAGTCAGGGAATCCGACCACGCGACTCCAGCACTGCACATCCAGGCTGAGGCAATTGCTGGTCGCAGTATAACACCAGTATGTGTGTATATGCTTTTTAGGATATTTTCCAGCCTTCTATCCGCTGGTTCTTTGAGGGTGGCCGTATCAGGAGACGGTAACGCTACTTGTTTAGATAAACGTGTGAGCGCTTTATCTACCCTAGGGGGTGTTTCCCAACGCGCCCTAACCTCTGGCGGGAAAGGATATAGTGCCAATAATTTATTAGAAATTAGCAGTTTTTTGTCGGGGGAAACCCACGCTTTATCACACACCTCATTTAATTCATCTGACTCAGGAAAAACTATTGGTAGTTTTTTCACACCCCACATAATACCCTTCTTTGTGGTACTTGTAGTGTCAGAAATGTTCAATGCCTCCTTCATTGCCGTGATCATGTAACGTGTGGCCCTACTGGACATTACGTTTGTCTCCTCACCGTCGACACTAGACTCAGTATCTGTGTCTGGGTCTGTGTCGACCCACTGAGGTAACGGGCGTTTTAAGGCCCCTGACGGTGTCTGAGACGCCTGGACAGGCACTAGTTGATTTGCCGGCTGTCTCATGTCGTCAACAGTTTTTTGCAAGTTGCTGACATTATCACGTAATTCTTTAAATACGATCATCCAGTCAGGTGTCGACTCCCTAGGGGGTGACATCACTAACACAGGCAATTTGCTCCGCCTCCACATCATTTTCCTCCTCATACATGTCGACACACACGTACCGACACACAGCACACACACAGGGAATGCTCTGACAGAGGACAGGACCCCACTAGCCCTTTGGAGAGACAGAGGGAGAGTTTGCCAGCACACACCAAGCGCTATATATATATATATATATATATATATATATATATATATATATATATATATATATATATATACAGGGATAACCTTATATAAGTGTTATTCCCCTTATAGCTGCTGTTATTATAAGCTGCCAATAGTGCCCCCCCTTCTCTTTTTTACCCTGATTCTGTAGCAGGACTGCAGGGGAGAGTCAGGGAGCCGTCCTTCCAGCGGAGCTGTGAGGGAAAATGGCGCTTGTGTGCTGAGGAGATAGGCTCCGCCCCTTCACGACGTCCTTATCTCCCGCTCTTTTCTGTAACAATGGCAGGGGTTAAATACATCCATATAGCCCAGGAGCTATATGTGATGTATTTCTTTATGCCAAACCTAAGGTATCTGTTATATTGCGTCTCAGGGCGCTCCCCCCCCCAGCGCCCTGCACCCTCAGTGACCGGAGTGTGAAGTGTGCTGGGAGCAATGGCGCACAGCTGCGGTGCTGTGCGCTACCTTAGTTGAAGACAGGAACGTCTTCTGCCGCCGCTTTCTCCGGACCTCTTCACTCTTCTGGCTCTGTAAGGGGGCCGGCGGCGCGGCTCCGGTGACCCATCCAGGCTGAACCTGTGATCGTCCCTCTGGAGCTAATGTTCAGTAGCCTAAGAAGCCCAATCCACTCTGCACGCAGGTGAGTTCGCTTCTTCTCCCCTTAGTCCCACGATGCAGTGAGCCTGTTGCCAGCAGGACTCACTGAAAATAAAAAAAAACCTAAATAAAACTTTTTTTCTAAGCAGCTCAGGAGAGCCACTTAGCCTGCACCCTTCTCGTTCGGGCACAAAAATCTAACTGAGGCTTGGAGGAGGGTCATAGGGGGAGGAGCCAGTGCACACCACCTGATCCTAAAGCTTTTATTCTTGTGCCCTGTCTCCTGCGGAGCCGCTATTCCCCATGGTCCTTACGGAGTCCCAGCATCCACTAGGACGTCAGAGAAACAGTGCTTTCTTAGGCTGTGAGGAAACCTGAGGTAAAAAATTTTCTTCCCAGCTGTTGCTGTGGATACGAGGTCCCAGAGACCATCCCCAAACAATTCCTCACCCTTATAAGGCTCTATGTGCCTTTTAAAGTCAGCGGGTCTCTAATACCCTCCTGACAGAATGGCCATTGCACTAATTCTGGATGCCAGCCGGCAAAATATCCCTCTGTGCATCCCTCAAATATAAGACGACGACTTATGTTCGCAAAATAGTATCCCTGTTCGACAGGGTTACAGACCACGCTGCAGCAGCACTATCTGCAGGTCTCAGTCTAGTACCCGAGTGTGTAAATACAGACTTCAGGATAGCCTCCTGCTTTTTATCAGCAGGTACCTTCAAAGTGGCCGTATCCTAAGACGGCAGTGCCACCTTTTTTGACAAACGTGTGAGCGCCTTATCCACCCTAGGGGATATCTCCCAGCGTAACTTATCCTCTGGCGCGAAAAGGTACGCCATCAGTAACTTTTTAGAAATTACCAGTTTCTTATCGGGGGAACCCACGCTTTTTCACACTTCATTCACTCATTTGATGGGGGAACAAAACACTGCCTGCTTTTTCTCCCCAAACATAAAACCCTTTTTTAGTGGTACTTGGGTTAATGTCAGAAATGTGTGACACATTTTTTATTGCCGGGATCATGTAACGGATGTTCCTAATGGATTGTGTATATGTCTCAACCTCGTCGACACTGGAGTCAGACTCCGTGTCGACATCTGTGTCTGCCATCTGAGGTAACGGGCGCTTTTTTGAGCCCCTGATGGCCTTTGAGACGCCTGGGCAGGCGCGGGCTGAGAAGCCGGCTGTCCCATAGCTGTTACGTCATCCAGCCTTTTATGTAAGGAGTTGACACTGTCGGTTAATACCTTCCACCTATCCATCCACTCTGGTGTCGGCCCACAGGGGGCGACATCCCATTTATCGGCATCTGCTCCGCCTCCACATAAGCCTCCTCAAACATGTCGACACAGCCGTACCGACACACCGCACACACACAGGGAATGCTCTGACTGAGGACAGGACCCCACACAGCCCTTTGGGGAGACAGAGAGAGAGTATGCCAGCACACACCAGAGCGCTATATAATGTAGGGATAAACACTATCACTGAGTGAATTTTCCCCAATAGCTGCTTGTATAAACATTATTGCGCCTAAATTTAGTGCCCCCCCTCTCTTTTTAACCCTTTGAGCCTGAAAACTACAGGGGAGAGCCTGGGGAGCTGTCTTCCAGCTACACTGTGAAGAGAAAATGGCGCCAGTGTGCCGAGGGAGATAGCTCCGCCCCTTTTTCGCAGACTTTTCTCCCGCTTTTTTATGGCTTCTGGCAGGGGTAATTATCACATATATAGCCTCTGGGGCTATATATTGTGTTTTTATTGCTGCTCAGGGCGCCCCCCCCCAGCGCCCTGCACCCTCAGTGACCGGAGTGTGAAGTGTGTATGAGGAGCAATGGCGCACAGCTGCAGTGCTGTGCGCTACCTTGGTGAAGACTGAAGTCTTCTGCCGCCGATTTTCCGGACCATCTTCATGCTTCTGGCTCTGTAAGGGGGACGGCGGCGCGGCTCCGGGAACGAACACTAAGGACGGGTCCTGCGGTCGATCCCTCTGGAGCTAATGGTGTCCAGTAGCCTAAGAAGCCCAAGCTAGCTGCAAGCAGGTAGGTTCGCTTCTTCTCCCCTTAGTCCCTCGTTGCAGTGAGCCTGTTGCCAGCAGGTCTCACTGTAAAATAAAAAACCTAACATATACTTTCTTTCTAGGAGCTCAGGAGAGCACCTAGTGTGCATCCAGCTCGGCCGGGCACAGAAATCTAACTGAGGTCTGGAGGAGGGGCATAGAGGGAGGAGCCAGTGCACACCAGATAGTACCTAATCTTTCTTTTAGAGTTCCCAGTCTCCTGCGGAGCCCGTCTATTCCCCATGGTCCTTACGGAGTTCCCAGCATCCACTACGGACTACGAGAAATAGAATTACCGGTGAGTAAAATCTTATTTTTTCTCCATGAGCATTTTGGATTCCCGCAGTGGACTTCATTATATTGAGCACACAGATATATATCCAATAAATGTAAACGTTTTACCTTTTAAAGGTGCACATGCGTATGATCCGCAATGATAAGAGTGTATTTTAATACAGAGTGTGTGATTCATTAATACCACACACATCAGTGAAGCAACATCCCTGTAAACCCTCTTTCCACTACATGAATTGATATTGCAACAAGTGTTGCTCTTTTGCCATATCAGTCCTAGGACACTTTGTAACATTTTTTCCTTCACCTTTAAACAAGTGTGGACTGAAACATATTCACTCTGTGCCTCTATTTATATACAACCATTTCTGTAGTGTCTCAGTACACCTCTCTGACTCCATCAATATAAGGGGTACAATTCTGACTACCCTGGAGTTACCATAAGGGGGGGATGTTCAATATCCACACAGATTTTCATTAATCTATCTATATATCTTATTTCTAAGACATATTAGCGTGCATTATCTGTGTGAGTATACCACACATGAATACAGTGTGAGTATACTAGAACCCACTAGTGTCAACTCTTGACAAGCATCTATACTCATAGTATTACTGATCCACCCACTGGCTATTCGTGGGGAGACACATTATATACTGCATTATAGGGCACTAGTGGCACAACATTCTTTATGATTTCACTACTAGTACCATTGCAGTCTATGCTTTCTATTCAAGAGTAACCCACTTGCATTTTACTACTAGGTGGGCAAGAGGCTCTAATTGTACTATACATTCTATCGTATACACGCACCAGAGGCAGTGTCCCATTGGAAATACCCCACTGTCTGTGGCTATACTTAATCGTCCTATACGACATCAAATATATCTAGAACAGACAAACACCATTCAGTCTGTATCCTGAGTGGCTATTGTCTCACACATAAATAATTATACTTGTTGCAGGAGTTATTGTGGTGATCCCACTTTTTAAGAAACTGTCTCACATCTTTTTTTTCTTCTATATCACCTATGTGTTTGTATATGTCATGTTTTTAACCTCTATATTTTGCTGTATGTGTCCCACGATAAGGACCTTCTGAATATTAACATAAGTAATAAAAGTTACGTTTTATCTTGATAATCAATCCAATTTATTGATATTGTGCACCCAACTCAACAACCGTCTTTCTAGTTCTCTATATTTGTTCTGATCTCTTGGTTGTAACAGGGTCGCACCCCCAGAGAGGCTTAAAGTCTAATTCGGACACATGTATATTGGGGTTTCACTGATCCATTTATTAATTAAATTGCCAATTTAGACCTTTCAAGTGTGCAGATGTATTTTCAGTGATCGCAATAAGCCCAAGGGACCCCTCACTTTTAAAAATTGGGGTCCTGCCTGTCCTTTTTTGGGTTCCATCGGAATAAAGGATCTTATTAATCTTATTAATGATTCAAACATAAAACACAGACTTGATTTTGACGCTACAAAAGTGCTGCAAGGGGGAGGAGGGGGAGTGACAGTGCTGATGGGCTGTGCAGCATACAGGACACTCTGCAACAGGGCTTTAACTAGACATTTTGGTGCCCTTTCGCAGAAACTGAAGTGGTTCTACCCTTCCTATTATGTGAAGGAAAGAATGGACTGTGCGCGCCGTAGGCGCGCCGCAAAAATTTAGGTTCATGTTTTCGTGGAGAAGGGGCATGGCCACATCATAGTAGTGCCGCTTGTACACATTGCACCAGGTAGGACCTCCTATACATGTTATACACATTGCGCCAGGTAGAGCACGTTACAAACATTGCACCAGGTAGAACACGTTACGCACATTGCGCCAGGTAGAGCACGTTACACCCACTGCGCCAGGTAGAGCACGTTACGCACATTGCGCCAGGTAGAGCACGTTACACCCACTGTGCCAGGTAGAGCATGTTACACCCACTGCGCCAGGTAGAGTACATTAGACCCACTGCACCAGGTAGAGCACGTTACACCCACTGCACCAGGTAGAGCACGTTACACCCACTGCACCAGGTAGAGCACGTTACACCCACTGCACCAGGTAGAGCACGTTACACACATTACGCCAGGTGGAGCACGTTACACACATTACGCCAGGTGGAGTACGTTACACACATTACGCCAGGTGGAGTACGTTACACACATTACGCCAGGTGGAGTACGTTACACACATTACGCCAGGTGGAGTACGTTACACACATTACGCCAGGTGGAGTACGTTACACACATTACGCCAGGTGGAGTACGTTACACACATTACGCCAGGTGGAGTACGTTACACACATTACGCCAGGTGGAGTACGTTACACACATTACGCCAGGTGGAGTACGTTACACACATTACGCCAGGTGGAGTACGTTACACACATTACGCCAGGTGGAGCACGTTACACACATTACGCCAGGTAGAGCGTGTTATACACATTGTGCCAGGAAGAGCACTTATATAAAATAATCCATCTTTCAGAAGATATGAGGTAGTAATGTACATTGATAATATGCTAATGCCATCATTCAATACAGTAGGACTAAATAACATAAAAAAAACACACTTAGATTTCTAGGTGACCAGCACTATGTTACATCAGTGATAGTTATGGTAAAGACACTGCAACAGCAAGGTTTGGAGGCAGGCACTGAGAAAGGGGTGCTGAACGGGAGCGGCCTGAGACTACCCTGCTGTGCCGCCTCCCGCTGGCCGGTGCTGACCCCGGCGCTTAGTAGCACTGCAGACCGTTCTTCTTTCCATCCCCCTGATTGTCCGCCACGGAGTACTGGGCGGACGCCGCTCACACTCGGACCCGCTGATGCACAGGCCGGGCTGCAACGGGGGGGGGGGGGGGGGGGGGGAGCGCTGATAACCGCCACTGCCAGTTACGCGGCAATACATGAAAGCGGACACGGTGCAGACAGAAGGGGGTGGGGCCGGTGAGGCTAAGTGGGAGGTGCCGGCAGGAGAGGGAGCGGTGTGCGCGCAGAGCAGACAGTAAGGGGAGGCGGGAGTGAACATACTCTCGATCTCCTCCCCTTCCAAGTTCCTCCCTCTGCTGCCGTGGAGACAAAAACTGACTGACAGCACAGGACAGCGCTGTTAGTCAGAGCGCGTCCTGGGGGACCCGGCGGTTTTTTATTTTTGAGTCCCCACCATCAATAATGGGGTAAAATACGCGCCATAGCGCGTTTTTGCGATCACTGATTTTTCCCTTTTTTGCTTTCAAACATATCCATCCAATCAGGTGTCGGCACCGTCGGCGGCGACACGTCAGTCAACTGCACTTACTCTGCCTCCACATAGCCCTCTTCGTCAAACATGTCGACACACGCGTACCGACACACCACACACACAGGGGAAGCTCTAAATGAGGACAGGACCGCCACAAGGCCTTTTGGAGAGACAGAGAGAGAGTCTGCCAGCACACACCCCAGCGCTATATAACCCAGGGATTAAACAGTAACTTAATGTTAACCCAGTAGCTGCTGTATTATGATTTATGCGCCTAAATTTATGTGCCACCCCTCTCTTTTTTACCCTTCTACCGTGATTCTGCAGGGGAGAGCCTGGGGAGCTTCCTCTCAGCGGAGCTGTGGAAGGAAAATGGAGCTGGTGAGTGCTGAGGAAGAAGGCCCCGCCCCCTCAGCGGCGGGCTTCTGTCCCGCGATTTTTAGTAAAATAAATGGCGGGGGCTCATACATATAACAGTGTGCCACTGTTTATATGCAGTATTCGCCAGGAGGTATCTAATTGCTGCCCAGGGCGCCCCCCCCCCCCCCCCTGCACCCTACAGTGACCGGAGTGTGTGGGTTAGTGTGGGCGCAATGGCGCACAGCTGCAGTGCTGTGCACTACCTCATGTGAAGACATGAGTCTTCTGCCGCCGATTTCGATGTCTTCTCCGCTTCTGCCGGCTTCTGTCTTCTGGCTCTGCGAGGGGGACGGCGGCGCGGCTCCGGGAACGGACGACAAGGTAAGGTCCTGTGTTCGATCCCTCTGGAGCTAATGGTGTCCAGTAGCCTAAGAAGCGCAACCTAGCCGCAGTGAGTAGGTTTGCTTCTCTCCCCTCAGTCCCTCGTAGCAGAGAGTCTGTTGCCAGCAGAAGCTCTCTGAAAATAAAAAACCTAACTAAAATACTTTCTTATTAGCAAGCTCAGGAGAGCTCACTAAAAGCACCCAGCTCCGTCCGGGCACAGATTCTAACTGAGGTCTGGAGGAGGGGCATAGAGGGAGGAGCCAGTGCACACCAGCTAGTACTAAATCTTTCTTTAGAGTGCCCAGTCTCCTGCGGAGCCCGCTATTCCCCATGGTATTTACGGAGTCCCTAGCATCCACTAGGACGTCAGAGAAATGAGCATCCATAATTATATTTCCACCATCACTCTAGACGCAGCGGTATACAATTGTTTGGGTGCCCACTGTATTAGCTCTCCCAGAAGTGCTGGGTTTAGTCATGCAGAACGGCTAAACCCGAATAAAGTGCTGGCTGCGCCACAAAAAGTCACAGTTTGGGGGACTGTGAGCAGTTATGTCAGTGCAGGCGGCATCTGTGCCCATACGACAAAATAACTGAATTTCTGCCGGCGGGGTGCCCAAATAACCGAATCGCCCCTCTAGGAATCTGTAAACTCATGGGAATGCAGCTGACCAATTCAGAGAATTAGTGATGTCACTGCTATTAATTCGAGATGCAGTTAAAATGCCGGCTGTCGAGATCCCGGCGTTCAGGATACAGACGCCGAAATCCCGCCAGCCGGAATCCCAGCGCCCCACGGCTATTCTCACTTATGGGTGCCCATGACACCCATATAGTGGGAATAGATACTGTGGCGAGAACCACAGGAAATCGACAGGGTGCCGGCTGTCAATATCTTGACAGCTGGCACCCCGTCCGTCGGTATTATGTATGCAATTACTATTAATTCGTAAAATTGCCAGGCTGAATACTGGATTAATCTACAAAACATGCGTGTGCAGGAATAAACCTACACTGCCACATATACTGTGACCTCAAGATCTACTGAAGTAGTCCTAAAGCTGGCAACGCTCCGCTTTAATGCGCCCAAGTACAGTACTCGGATAATGCACCACACCATAGTAGGTGATGAGGAAACTGCTAGTGACTGCGGCTAGGTGTTACATGTCACTGCCTGGATAGCTGTGTTTCCACAGATCTATTTCTAATGATCGCTGTTACATTGGAAATAACCAGTTGCATCAGATTCTCCGGGTGACAGTTATGTCCTGGAGGCAAAAGGCAGCATCCGGCATGCTGCCAACACACAAATCATTATAACGTCAGCAACATCCGCATGTGATATTAGAAAATAGATAAACAAATTACACAGGTTAATATGCTGCCAGCTGCCAAACAACACAGAAGAAGAGAATCAATTTTCCTACGCTTTAACGTGGCTCTGCCTTA